>NC_081556.1:107960260-108049392 GCF_963082655.1 Stomoxys calcitrans | reverse complement strand
GCATAGTTAAGGAGATACAGCCATTTTAAGTTTCCAAGTGAAATTTCGATTTTTCAAGGATTTTTGATGGAGTCACGAATTAAGGCCCATTTCCCTCTACGACGCATAGTTTAGGAGATACAACCATTTTAAGTTTTCCAACTGAAATTTCGATTTTTCAAGGATTTTTGATGGAGTCACGAATTAAGGCCCATTTCCCTCTACGACGCATAGTTTAGGAGATACAGCCATTTTAAGTTTTCCAACTGAAATTTCGATTTTTCAAGGATTTTTGATGGAGTCATGAATTAAGGCCCATTTCCTTCTACGACGCATAGTTTAGGAGATACAGCCATTTTAAGTTTTCCAACTGAAATTTCGATTTTTCAAGGATTTTTGATGGAGTCACGAATTAAGGCCCATTTCCCTCTACGACGCATAGTTTAGGAGATACAGCCATTTTAGGTTTTCCAACTGAAATTCGATTTTTCAAGGATTTTTGATGGAGTCACGAATTAAGGCCCATTTCCCTCTACGACGCATAGTTTAGGAGATACAGCCATTTTAAGTTTTCCAACTGAAATTTCGATTTTTCAAGGATTTTGATGGAGTCACGAATTAAAGCCCATTTCCCTCTACGACGCATAGTTTAGGAGATACAGCCATTTTAAGTTTTCCAACTGAAATTTCGATTTTCAAGGATTTTTGTGGAGTCACGAATTAAGGCCCATTTCCCTCTACGACGCATAGTTTAGGAGATACAGCCATTTTAAGTTTTCCAAGTGAAATTTCGATTTTTTAAGGATTTTTGATGGAGTCACGAATTAAGGCCCATTTCCCTCTACGACGCATAGTTTAGGAGATACAGCCATTTTAAGTTTTCCAACTGAAATTTCGATTTTTCAAGGATTTTTGATTTAGTCACGAATTAAGGCCCATTTCCCTCTACGACGCATAGTTTAGGAGATACAGCCATTTTAAGTTTTCCAACTGAAATTTCGATTTTTCAAGGATTTTTGATGGAGTCACGAATTAAGGCCCATTTCCCTCTACGACGCATAGTTAAGGAGATACAGCCATTTTAAGTTTTCCAAGTGAAATTTTGATTTTTCAAGGATTTTTGATGGAGTCACGAATTAAGGCCCATTTCCCTCTACGACGCATAGTTAAGGAGATACAGCCATTTTAAGTTTTCCAAGTGAAATTTTGATTTTTCAAGGATTTTTGATGGAGTCACGAATTAAGGCCCATTTCCCTCTACGACGCATAGTTAAGGAGATACAGCCATTTTAAGTTTTCCAAGTGAAATTTAGATTTTTCAAGGATTTTTGATGGAGTCACGAATTAAGGCCCATTTCCCTCTACGACGCATAGTTTAGGAGATACAGCCATTTTAGGTTTTCCACTGAAATTTCGATTTTTCAAGGATTTTTGATGGAGTCACGAATTAAGGCCCATTTCCCTCTACGACGCATAGTTTAGGAGATACAGCCATTTTAAGTTTTCCAACTGAAATTTCGATTTTTTTAAGGATTTTTGATGGAGTCACGAATTAAGGCCCATTTCCCTCTACGACGCATAGTTTAGGAGATACAGCCATTTTAAGTTTCCAACTGAAATTTCGATTTTTCAAGGATTTTGATGGAGTCACGAATTAAGGCCCATTTCCCTCTACGACGCATAGTTAAGGAGATACAGCCATTTAAGTTTTTCCAACTGAAATTTTGATTTTTCAAGGATTTTTGATGGGGTCACGAATTAAGGCCCATTTCCCTCTACGACGCATAGTTTAGGAGATACAGCCATTTAAGTTTTCCAACTGAAATTTCGATTTTTCAAGGATTTTTGATGGAGTCACGAATTAACGCCCATTTCCCTCTACGACGTATAGTTTAGGAGATACAGCCATTTTAAATTTTCCAACTGAAATTTCGATTTTTCAAGGATTTTTGATGGAGTCACGAATTAAGGCCCATTTCCCTCTACGACGCATAGTTTAGGAGATACAGCCATTTAAGTTTTCAAGTGAAATTTCGATTTTTAAGGATTTTTGATGGAGTCACGAATAAGGCCCATTTCCCTCTACGACGCATAGTTAAGGAGATACAGCCATTTTAAGTTTTCCAAGTGAAATTTTGATTTTTCAAGGATTTTTGATGGAGTCACGAATTAAGGCCCATTTCCCTCTACGACGCATAGTTTAGGAGATACAACCATTTTAAGTTTTCCAACTGAAATTTCGATTTTTCAAGGATTTTTGATGGAGTCACGAATTAAGGCCCATTTCCCTCTACGACGCATAGTTTAGGAGATACAGCCATTTAGGTTTTCCAACTGAAATTTCGATTTTCAAGGATTTTTGATGGAGTCACGAATTAAGGCCCATTTCCCTCTACGACGCATAGTTTAGGAGATACAGCCATTTTAAGTTTTCCAAGTGAAATTTCGATTTTTCAAGGAATTTTGATGGAGTCACGAATTAAGGCCCATTTCCCTCTACGACGCATAGTTTAGGAGATACAGCCATTTTAAGCTTTCCAACTGAAATTCGATTTTTCAAGGATTTTTGATGGAGTCACGAATTAAGGCCCATTTCCCTCTACGACGCATAGTTTAGGAGATACAGCCATTTTAAGTTTTCCAACTGAAATTTCGATTTTTCAAGGATTTTTAATGGAGTCACGAATTAAGGCCCATTTCCTCTACGACGCATAGTTTAGGAGATACAGCCATTTTAAGTTTTCCAAGTGAAATTTCGATTTTCAAGGATTTTGATGGAGTCACGAATTAAGGCCCATTTCCCTCTACGACGCATAGTTTAGGAGATACAGCCATTTTAAGTTTTCCACTGAAATTTCGATTTTTTAAGGATTTTGATAGAGTCACGAATTAAGGCCCATTTCCCTCTACGACGCATAGTTAAGGAGATACAGCCATTTAAGTTTTCCAACTGAAATTTCGATTTTTCAAGGATTTTTGATGGAGTCACGAATTAAAGCCCATTTCCCCCTAAACGCATAGTTTAGGAGATACAGCCATTTTAAGTTTTCCAACTGAAATTTCGATTTTTCAAGGATTTTTGATGGAGTCACGAATTAAGGCCCATTTCCCTCTACGACGCATAGTTTAGGAGATACAGCCATTTTAAGTTTTCCAACTGAAATTTCGAATTACGAATTAAGGCCCATTTCCCTCTACGACGCATAGTTTAGGAGATACAGCCATTTTAAGTTTTCCAACTGAAATTTCGATTTTTCAAGGATTTTTGATGGAGTCACGAATTAAAGCCCATTTCCCTCTACGACGCATAGTTTAGGAGATACAGTCATTTTAGGTTTTCCAACTGAAATTTCGATTTTTCAAGGATTTTTGATGGAGTCACGAATTAAGGCCCATTTCCCTCTACGACGCATAGTTTAGGAGATACAGCCATTTTAAGTTTTCCAACTGAAATTTCGATTTTTCAAGGATTTTTAATGGAGTCACGAATTAAGGCCCATTTTCCTCTACGACGCATAGTTTAGGAGATACAGCCATTTTAAGTTTTCCAAGTGAAATTTCGATTTTTCAAGGATTTTTGATGTAGTCACGAATTAAGGCCCATTTCCCTTTACGACGCATAGTTTAGGAGATACAGCCATTTTAAGTTTTCCAACTGAAAATTTGATTTTTCGAGGATTTTTGATGGAGTCACGAATTAAGGTCCATTTCCCTCTACGACGCATAGTTTAGGAGATACAGCCATTTTAAGTTTTCCAACTGAAATTTCGAATTACGAATTAAGGCCCATTTCCCTCTACGACGCATAGTTTAGGAGATACAGCCATTTTAAGTTTTCCAACTGAAATTTCGATTTTTCAAGGATTTTTGATGGAGTCACGAATTAAGGCCCATTTCCCTCTACGACGCATAGTTTAGGAGATACAGCCATTTTAAGTTTTCCAACTGAAATTTTGATTTTTCGAGGATTTTTGATGGAGTCCCGAATTAAGGCCCATTTCCCTCTACGACGCATAGTTTAGGAGATACAGCCATTTTAAGTTTTCCAAGTGAAATTTCGATTTTTCAAGGATTTTTGATGGAGTCACGAATTAAAGCCCACTTCCCTCTACGACGCATAGTTTAGGAGATACAGCCATTTTAAGTTTTCCAACTGAAATTTCGATTTTTCAAGGATTTTTGATGGAGTCACGAATTAAGGCCCATTTCCCTCTACGACGCATAGTTTAGGAGATACAGCCATTTTAAGTTTTCCAACTGAAATTTCGATTTTTGAAGGATTTTTGATGGAGTCACGAATTAAAGCCCACTTCCCTCTACGACGCATAGTTTAGGAGATACAGCCATTTTAAGTTTTCCGACTGAAATTTTGATTTTTCGAGGATTTTTGATGGAGTCACGAATTAAGGTCCATTTCCCTCTACGACGCATAGTTTAGGAGATACAGCCATTTTAAGTTTTCCAACTGAAATTTCGAATTACGAATTAAGGCCCATTTCCCTCTACGACGCATAGTTTAGGAGATACAGCCATTTTAAGTTTTCCAACTGAAATTTCGATTTTTCAAGGATTTTTGATGGAGTCACGAATTAAAGCCCATTTCCCTCTACGACGCATAGTTTAGGAGATACAGCCATTTTAAGTTTTCCAACTGAAATTTTGATTTTTCGAGGATTTTTGATGGAGTCACGAATTAAGGCCCATTTCCCTCTACGACGCATAGTTAAGGAGATACAGCCATTTTAAGTTTTCCAACTGAAATTTCGATTTTTCAAGGATTTTTGATGGAGTCACGAATTAAAGCCCATTTCCCCCTAAACGCATAGTTTAGGAGATACAGCCATTTTAAGTTTTCCAACTGAAATTTCGATTTTTCAAGGATTTTTGATGGAGTCACGAATTAAGGCCCATTTCCCTCTACGACGCATAGTTTAGGAGATACAGCCATTTTAAGTTTTCCAAGTGAAATTTCGAGTTTTCAAGGATTTTTGATGGAGTCACGAATTAAGGCCCATTTCCCTCTACGACGCATAGTTTAGGAGATACAGCCATTTTAAGTTTTCCAACTGAAATTTCGAATTACGAATTAAGGCCCATTTCCCTCTACGACGCATAGTTTAGGAGATACAGCCATTTTAAGTTTTCCAACTGAAATTTCGATTTTTCAAGGATTTTTGATGGAGTCACGAATTAAAGCCCATTTCCCTCTACGACGCATAGTTTAGGAGATACAGTCATTTTAGGTTTTCCAACTGAAATTTCGATTTTTCAAGGATTTTTGATGGAGTCACGAATTAAGGCCCATTTCCCTCTACGACGCATAGTTTAGGAGATACAGCCATTTTAAGTTTTCCAACTGAAATTTCGATTTTTCAAGGATTTTTAATGGAGTCACGAATTAAGGCCCATTTTCCTCTACGACGCATAGTTTAGGAGATACAGCCATTTTAAGTTTTCCAAGTGAAATTTCGATTTTTCAAGGATTTTTGATGTAGTCACGAATTAAGGCCCATTTCCCTCTACGACGCATAGTTTTAAGTTTTCCAACTGAAATTTTGATTTTTCGAGGATTTTTGATGGAGTCACGAATTAAGGTCCATTTCCCTCTACGACGCATAGTTTAGGAGATACAGCCATTTTAAGTTTTCCAACTGAAATTTCGAATTACGAATTAAGGCCCATTTCCCTCTACGACGCATAGTTTAGGAGATACAGCCATTTTAAGTTTTCCAACTGAAATTTCGATTTTTCAAGGATTTTTGATGGAGTCACGAATTAAGGCCCATTTCCCTCTACGACGCATAGTTTAGGAGATACAGCCATTTTAAGTTTTCCAACTGAAATTTTGATTTTTCGAGGATTTTTGATGGAGTCCCGAATTAAGGCCCATTTCCCTCTACGACGCATAGTTTAGGAGATACAGCCATTTTAAGTTTTCCAAGTGAAATTTCGATTTTTCAAGGATTTTTGATGGAGTCACGAATTAAAGCCCACTTCCCTCTACGACGCATAGTTTAGGAGATACAGCCATTTTAAGTTTTCCAACTGAAATTTCGATTTTTCAAGGATTTTTGATGGAGTCACGAATTAAGGCCCATTTCCCTCTACGACGCATAGTTTAGGAGATACAGCCATTTTAAGTTTTCCAACTGAAATTTCGATTTTTCAAGGATTTTTGATGGAGTCACGAATTAAAGCCCACTTCCCTCTACGACGCATAGTTTAGGAGATACAGCCATTTTAAGTTTTCCAACTGAAATTTCGATTTTTCAAGGATTTTTGATGGAGTCACGAATTAAGGCCCATTTCCCTCTACGACGCATAGTTTAGGAGATACAGCCATTTTAAGTTTTCCAACTGAAATTTTGATTTTTCGAGGATTTTTGATGGAGTCCCGAATTAAAGCCCATTTCCCTCTACGACGCATAGTTTAGGAGATACAGCCATTTTAAGTTTTCCAACTGAAATTTCGATTTTTCAAGGAATTTTGATGGAGTCACGAATTAAGGCCCATTTCCCTCTACGACGCATAGTTTAGGAGATACAGCCATTTTAAGTTTTCCCAGTGAAATTTCGATTTTTCAAGGATTTTTGATGGAGTCACGAATTAAGGCCCATTTCCCTCTACGACGCATAGTTTAGGAGATACAGCCATTTTAAGTTTTCCAACTGAAATTTCGATTTTTTTAAGGATTTTGATGGAGTCACGAATTAAGGCCCATTTCCCTCTACGACGCATAGTTTAGGAGATACAGCCATTTTAAGTTTTCCAACTGAAATTTCGATTTTTCAAGGATTTTTGATGGAGTCACGAATTAAGGCCCATTTCCCTCTACGACGCATAGTTAAGGAGATACAGCCATTTTAAGTTTTCCAAGTGAAATTTTGATTTTTCAAGGATTTTTGATGGAGTCATGAATTAAGACCCATTTCCCTCTACGACGCATAGTTTAGGAGATACAACCATTTTAAGTTTTCCAACTGAAATTTCCATTTTTCAAGGATTTTTGATGGAGTTACGAATTAAGGCCCATTTCCCTCTACGACGCATAGTTTAGGAGATACAGCCATTTTAGGTTTTCCAACTGAAATTTCGATTTTTCAAGGATTTTTGATGGAGTCACGAATTAAGGCCCATTTCCCTCTACGACGCATAGTTTAGGAGATACAGCCATTTTAATTTTTCCAACTGAAATTTCGATTTTTCAAGGATTTTTGATGGAGTCACGAATTAAGGCCCATTTCCCTCTACGACGCATAGTTTAGGAGATACAGCCATTTTAATTTTTCCAACTGAAATTTCGATTTTTCAAGGATTTTTGATGGAGTCACGAATTAAGGCCCATTTCCCTCTACGACGCATAGTTTAGGAGATACAGCCATTTTAAGTTTTCCAACTAAAATTTCGATTTTTCAAGGATTTTTGATGGAGTCACGAATTAAAGCCCATTTCCCTCTACGACGCATAGTTTAGGAGATACAGCCATTTTAAGTTTTCCAACTGAAATATCGATTTTTCAAGGATTTTTGATGGAGTCACGAATTAAGGCCCATTTCCCTCTACGACGCATAGTTTAGGAGATACAGCCATTTTAAGTTTTCCAACTGAAATTTCGATTTTTTTAAGGATTTTTGATGGAGTCACGAATTAAAGCCCATTTCCCTCTACGACGCATAGTTTAGGAGATACAGCCATTTTAAGTTTTCCAACTGAAATTTTGATTTTTCGAGGATTTTTGATGGAGTCACGAATTAAGGTCCATTTCCCTCTACGACGCATAGTTTAGGAGATACAGCCATTTTAAGTTTTCCAACTGAAATTTCGAATTACGAATTAAGGCCCATTTCCCTCTACGACGCATAGTTTAGGAGATACAGCCATTTTAAGTTTTCCAACTGAAATTTCGATTTTTCAAGGATTTTTGATGGAGTCACGAATTAAAGCCCATTTCCCTCTACGACGCATAGTTTAGGAGATACAGCCATTTTAAGTTTTCCAACTGAAATTTCGGTTTTTCAAGGATTTTTGATGGAGTCACGAATTAAAGCCCATTTCCCTCTACGACGCATAGTTTAGGAGATACAGCCATTTTAAGTTTTCCAACTGAAATTTTAATTTTTCAAGGATTTTTCATGGAGTCACGAATTAAGGCCCATTTCCCTCTACGACGCATAGTTTAGGAGATACAGCCATTTTAAGTTTTCCAACTGAAATTTCGATTTTTCAAGGATTTTTGATGGAGTCACGAATTAAAGCCCACTTCCCTCTACGACGCATAGTTTAGGAGATACAGCCATTTTAAGTTTTCCAACTGAAATTTCGATTTTTCAAGGATTTTTGATGGAGTCACGAATTAAGGCCCATTTCCCTCTACGACGCATAGTTTAGGAGATACAGCCATTTTAAGTTTTCCAACTGAAATTTCGATTTTTCAAGGATTTTTGATGGAGTCACGAATTAAAGCCCATTTCCCTCTACGACGCATAGTTTAGGAGATACAGCCATTTTAAGTTTTCCAACTGAAATTTTAATTTTTCGAGGATTTTTGATGGAGTCACGAATTAAGGTCCATTTCCCTCTACGACGCATAGTTTAGGAGATACAGCCATTTTAAGTTTTCCAACTGAAATTTCGAATTACGAATTAAGGCCCATTTCCCTCTACGACGCATAGTTTAGGAGATACAGCCATTTTAAGTTTTCCAACTGAAATTTCGATTTTTCAAGGATTTTTGATGGAGTCACGAATTAAGGCCCATTTCCCTCTACGACGCATAGTTTAGGAGATACAGCCATTTTAAGTTTTCCAACTGAAATTTTGATTTTTCGAGGATTTTTGATGGAGTCCCGAATTAAGGCCCATTTCCCTCTACGACGCATAGTTTAGGAGATACAGCCATTTTAAGTTTTCCAAGTGAAATTTCGATTTTTCAAGGATTTTTGATGGAGTCACGAATTAAAGCCCACTTCCCTCTACGACGCATAGTTTAGGAGATACAGCCATTTTAAGTTTTCCAACTGAAATTTCGATTTTTCAAGGATTTTTGATGGAGTCACGAATTAAGGCCCATTTTCCTCTACGACGCATAGTTTAGGAGATACAGCCATTTTAAGTTTTCCAACTGAAATTTCGATTTTTCAAGGATTTTTGATGGAGTCACGAATTAAGGCCCATTTCCCTCTACGACGCATAGTTTAGGAGATACAGCCATTTTAAGTTTTCCAACTGAAATTTCGATTTTTCAAGGAATTTTGATGGAGTCACGAATTAAGGCCCATTTCCCTCTACGACGCATAGTTTAGGAGATACAGCCATTTTAAGTTTTCCAACTGAAATTTCGATTTTTCAAGGATTTTTGATGGAGTCACGAATTAAAGCCTACTTCCCTCTACGACGCATAGTTTAGGAGATACAGCCATTTTAAGTTTTCCAACTGAAATTTCGATTTTTTTAAGGATTTTTGATGGAGTCACGAATTAAGGCCCATTTCCCTCTACGACGCATAGTTTAGGAGATACAGCCATTTTAAGTTTTCCAACTGAAATTTCGATTTTTCAAGGATTTTTGATGGAGTCACGAATTAAGGCCCATTTCCCTCTACGACGCATAGTTAAGGAGATACAGCCATTTTAAGTTTTCCAAGTGAAATTTTGATTTTTCAAGGATTTTTGATGGAGTCATGAATTAAGGCCCATTTCCCTCTACGACGCATAGTTTAGGAGATACAACCATTTTAGGTTTTCCAACTGAAATTTCGATTTTTCAAGGATTTTTGATGGAGTCACGAATTAAGGCCCATTTCCCTCTACGACGCATAGTTTAGGAGATACAGCCATTTTAGGTTTTCCAACTGAAATTTCGATTTTTCAAGGATTTTTGATGGAGTCACGAATTAAGGCCCATTTCCCTCTACGACGCATAGTTTAGGAGATACAGCCATTTTAATTTTTCCAACTGAAATTTCGATTTTTCAAGGATTTTTGATGGAGTCACGAATTAAGGCCCATTTCCCTCTACGACGCATAGTTAAGGAGATACAGCCATTTTAATTTTTCCAACTGAAATTTCGATTTTTCAAGGATTTTTGATGGAGTCACGAATTAAGGCCCATTTCCCTCTACGACGCATAGTTTAGGAGATACAGCCATTTTAAGTTTTCCAACTAAAATTTCGATTTTTCAAGGATTTTTGATGGAGTCACGAATTAAAGCCCATTTCCCTCTACGACGCATAGTTTAGGAGATACAGCCATTTTAAGTTTTCCAACTGAAATTTCGATTTTTCAAGGATTTTTGATGGAGTCACGAATTAAAGCCCATTTCCCTCTACGACGCATAGTTTAGGAGATACAGCCATTTTAAGTTTTCCAACTGAAATTTCGATTTTTCAAGGATTTTTGATGGAGTCACGAATTAAAGCCCATTTCCCTCTACGACGCATAGTTTAGGAGGATTTTTGATGGAGTCACGAATTAAAGCCCATTTCCCTCTACGACGCATAGTTTAGGAGATACAGCCATTTTAAGTTTTCCAACTGAAATTTTAATTTTTCAAGGATTTTTCATGGAGTCACGAATTAAGGCCCATTTCCCTCTACGACGCATAGTTCAGGAGATACAGCCATTTTAAGTGTTCCAACTGAAATTTCGATTTTTCAAGGATTTTTCATGGAGTCACGAATTAAAGCCCATTTCCCTCTACGACGCATAGTTTAGGAGATACAGCCATTTTAAGTTTTCCAACTGAAATCTCGATTTTTCAGGGATTTTGATGGAGTCACGAATTAAGGCCCATTTCCTTCTACGACGCATAGTTTAGGAGATACAGCCATTTTAAGTTTACCAACTGAAATTTCGATTTTTCAAGGATTTTTGATGGAGTCACGAATTAAGGCCCATTTCCCTCTACGACGCATAGTTTAGGAGATACAGCCATTTTAAGTTTACCAACTGAAATTTCGATTTTTCAAGGATTTTTGATGGAGTCACGAATTAAGGCCCATTTCCCTCTACGACGCATAGTTTAGGAGATACAGCCATTTTAAGTTTACCAACTGAAATTTCGATTTTTCAAGGATTTTTGATGGAGTCACGAATTAAAGCCCATTTCCCTCTACGACGCATAGTTTAGGAGATACAGCCATTTTAAGTTTTCCAACTGAAATTTCGATTTTTCAAGGATTTTTGATGGAGTCACGAATTAAAGCCCATTTCCCTCTACGACGCATAGTTTAGGAGATACAGCCATTTTAAGTTTTCCAACTGAAATTTCGATTTTTCAAGGATTTTTGATGGAGTCACGAATTAAGGCCCATTTCCCTCTACGACGCATAGTTTAGGAGATACAGCCATTTTAAGTTTTCCAACTGAAATTTCGATTTTTCAAGGATTTTTGATGGAGTCACGAATTAAGGCCCATTTCCCTCTACGACGCATAGTTTAGGAGATACAGCCATTTTAAGTTTTCCAACTGAAATTTTGATTTTTCGAGGATTTTTGATGGAGTCCCGAATTAAGGCCCATTTCCCTCTACGACGCATAGTTTAGGAGATACAGCCATTTTAAGTTTTCCAAGTGAAATTTCGATTTTTCAAGGATTTTTGATGGAGTCACGAATTAAAGCCCACTTCCCTCTACGACGCATAGTTTAGGAGATACAGCCATTTTAAGTTTTCCAACTGAAATTTCGATTTTTCAAGGATTTTTGATGGAGTCACGAATTAAGGCCCATTTCCCTCTACGACGCATAGTTTAGGAGATACAGCCATTTTAAGTTTTCCAACTGAAATTTCGATTTTTCAAGGATTTTTGATGGAGTCACGAATTAAGGCCCATTTCCCTCTACGACGCATAGTTTAGGAGATACAGCCATTTTAAGTTTTCCAACTGAAATTTCGATTTTTCAAGGAATTTTGATGGAGTCACGAATTAAGGCCCATTTCCCTCTACGACGCATAGTTTAGGAGATACAGCCATTTTAAGTTTTCCAACTGAAATTTCGATTTTTCAAGGATTTTTGATGGAGTCACGAATTAAAGCCCACTTCCCTCTACGACGCATAGTTTAGGAGATACAGCCATTTTAAGTTTTCCAACTGAAATTTCGATTTTTCAAGGATTTTTGATGGAGTCACGAATTAAGGCCCATTTCCCTCTACGACGCATAGTTTAGGAGATACAGCCATTTTAAGTTTTCCAACTGAAATTTCGATTTTTCAAGGATTTTTGATGGAGTCACGAATTAAGGCCCATTTCCCTCTACGACGCATAGTTTAGGAGATACAGCCATTTTAAGTTTTCCAACTGAAATTTCGATTTTTCAAGGAATTTTGATGGAGTCACGAATTAAGGCCCATTTCCCTCTACGACGCATAGTTTAGGAGATACAGCCATTTTAAGTTTTCCCAGTGATATTTCGATTTTTCAAGGATTTTTGATGGAGTCACGAATTAAGGCCCATTTCCCTCTACGACGCATAGTTTAGGAGATACAGCCATTTTAAGTTTTCCAACTGAAATTTCGATTTTTTTAAGGATTTTTGATGGAGTCACGAATTAAGGCCCATTTCCCTCTACGACGCATAGTTTAGGAGATACAGCCATTTTAAGTTTTCCAACTGAAATTTCGATTTTTCAAGGATTTTTGATGGAGTCACGAATTAAGGCCCATTTCCCTCTACGACGCATAGTTAAGGAGATACAGCCATTTTAAGTTTTCCAAGTGAAATTTTGATTTTTCAAGGATTTTTGATGGAGTCATGAATTAAGACCCATTTCCCTCTACGACGCATAGTTTAGGAGATACAACCATTTTAGGTTTTCCAACTGAAATTTCGATTTTTCAAGGATTTTTGATGGAGTCACGAATTAAGGCCCATTTCCCTCTACGACGCATAGTTTAGGAGATACAGCCATTTTAAGTTTTCCAACTGAAATTTCGATTTTTCAAGGATTTTTGATGGAGTCACGAATTAAGGCCCATTTCCCTCTACGACGCATAGTTTAGGAGATACAGCCATTTTAAGTTTTCCAACTGAAATTTTGATTTTTCGAGGATTTTTGATGGAGTCCCGAATTAAGGCCCATTTCCCTCTACGACGCATAGTTTAGGAGATACAGCCATTTTAAGTTTTCCAAGTGAAATTTCGATTTTTCAAGGATTTTTGATGGAGTCACGAATTAAAGCCCACTTCCCTCTACGACGCATAGTTTAGGAGATACAGCCATTTTAAGTTTTCCAACTGAAATTTCGATTTTTCAAGGATTTTTGATGGAGTCACGAATTAAGGCCCATTTCCCTCTACGACGCATAGTTTAGGAGATACAGCCATTTTAAGTTTTCCAACTGAAATTTCGATTTTTCAAGGATTTTTGATGGAGTCACGAATTAAGGCCCATTTCCCTCTACGACGCATAGTTTAGGAGATACAGCCATTTTAAGTTTTCCAACTGAAATTTCGATTTTTCAAGGAATTTTGATGGAGTCACGAATTAAGGCCCATTTCCCTCTACGACGCATAGTTTAGGAGATACAGCCATTTTAAGTTTTCCAACTGAAATTTCGATTTTTCAAGGATTTTTGATGGAGTCACGAATTAAAGCCCACTTCCCTCTACGACGCATAGTTTAGGAGATACAGCCATTTTAAGTTTTCCAACTGAAATTTCGATTTTTCAAGGATTTTTGATGGAGTCACGAATTAAGGCCCATTTCCCTCTACGACGCATAGTTTAGGAGATACAGCCATTTTAAGTTTTCCAACTGAAATTTCGATTTTTCAAGGATTTTTGATGGAGTCACGAATTAAGGCCCATTTCCCTCTACGACGCATAGTTTAGGAGATACAGCCATTTTAAGATTTCCAACTGAAATTTCGATTTTTCAAGGAATTTTGATGGAGTCACGAATTAAGGCCCATTTCCCTCTACGACGCATAGTTTAGGAGATACAGCCATTTTAAGTTTTCCCAGTGATATTTCGATTTTTCAAGGATTTTTGATGGAGTCACGAATTAAGGCCCATTTCCCTCTACGACGCATAGTTTAGGAGATACAGCCATTTTAAGTTTTCCAACTGAAATTTCGATTTTTTTAAGGATTTTTGATGGAGTCACGAATTAAGGCCCATTTCCCTCTACGACGCATAGTTTAGGAGATACAGCCATTTTAAGTTTTCCAACTGAAATTTCGATTTTTCAAGGATTTTTGATGGAGTCACGAATTAAGGCCCATTTCCCTCTACGACGCATAGTTAAGGAGATACAGCCATTTTAAGTTTTCCAAGTGAAATTTTGATTTTTCAAGGATTTTTGATGGAGTCATGAATTAAGACCCATTTCCCTCTACGACGCATAGTTTAGGAGATACAACCATTTTAGGTTTTCCAACTGAAATTTCGATTTTTCAAGGATTTTTGATGGAGTCACGAATTAAGGCCCATTTCCCTCTACGACGCATAGTTTAGGAGATACAGCCATTTTAGGTTTTCCAACTGAAATTTCGATTTTTCAAGGATTTTTGATGGAGTCACGAATTAAGGCCCATTTCCCTCTACGACGCATAGTTTAGGAGATACAGCCATTTTAATTTTTCCAACTGAAATTTCGATTTTTCAAGGATTTTTGATGGAGTCACGAATTAAGGCCCATTTCCATCTACGACGCATAGTTTAGGAGATACAGCCATTTTAATTTTTCCAACTGAAATTTCGATTTTTCAAGGATTTTTGATGGAGTCACGAATTAAGGCCCATTTCCCTCTACGACGCATAGTTTAGGAGATACAGCCATTTTAAGTTTTCCAACTAAAATTTCGATTTTTCAAGGATTTTTGATGGAGTCACGAATTAAAGCCCATTTCCCTCTACGACGCATAGTTTAGGAGATACAGCCATTTTAAGTTTTCCAACTGAAATTTCGATTTTTCAAGGATTTTTGATGGAGTCACGAATTAAAGCCCATTTCCCTCTACGACGCATAGTTTAGGAGATACAGCCATTTTAAGTTTTCCAACTGAAATTTCGATTTTTCAAGGATTTTTGATGGAGTCACGAATTAAAGCCCATTTCCCTCTACGACGCATAGTTTAGGAGGATTTTTGATGGAGTCACGAATTAAAGCCCATTTCCCTCTACGACGCATAGTTTAGGAGATACAGCCATTTTAAGTTTTCCAACTGAAATTTTAATTTTTCAAGGATTTTTCATGGAGTCACGAATTAAGGCCCATTTCCCTCTACGACGCATAGTTCAGGAGATACAGCCATTTTAAGTGTTCCAACTGAAATTTCGATTTTTCAAGGATTTTTCATGGAGTCACGAATTAAAGCCCATTTCCCTCTACGACGCATAGTTTAGGAGATACAGCCATTTTAAGTTTTCCAACTGAAATCTCGATTTTTCAGGGATTTTGATGGAGTCACGAATTAAGGCCCATTTCCTTCTACGACGCATAGTTTAGGAGATACAGCCATTTTAAGTTTACCAACTGAAATTTCGATTTTTCAAGGATTTTTGATGGAGTCACGAATTAAGGCCCATTTCCCTCTACGACGCATAGTTTAGGAGATACAGCCATTTTAAGTTTACCAACTGAAATTTCGATTTTTCAAGGATTTTTGATGGAGTCACGAATTAAGGCCCATTTCCCTCTACGACGCATAGTTTAGGAGATACAGCCATTTTAAGTTTACCAACTGAAATTTCGATTTTTCAAGGATTTTTGATGGAGTCACGAATTAAAGCCCATTTCCCTCTACGACGCATAGTTTAGGAGATACAGCCATTTTAAGTTTTCCAACTGAAATTTCGATTTTTCAAGGATTTTTGATGGAGTCACGAATTAAAGCCCATTTCCCTCTACGACGCATAGTTTAGGAGATACAGCCATTTTAAGTTTTCCAACTGAAATTTCGATTTTTCAAGGATTTTTGATGGAGTCACGAATTAAGGCCCATTTCCTTCTACGACGCATAGTTTAGGAGATACAGCCATTTTAAGTTTACCAACTGAAATTTCGATTTTTCAAGGATTTTTGATGGAGTCACGAATTAAAGCCCATTTCCCTCTACGACGCATAGTTTAGGAGATACAGCCATTTTAAGTTTTCCAAGTGAAATTTCGATTTTTCAAAGATTTTTGATGGAGTCACGAATTAAGGCCCATTTCCCTCTACGACGCATAGTTTAGGAGATACAGCCATTTTAAGTTTTCCAAGTGAAATTTCGATTTTTCAAGGATTTTTGATAGAGTCACGAATTAAAGCCCATTTCCCTCAACGACGCATAGTTTAGGAGATACAGCCATTTTAAGTTTTCCAAGTGAAATTTCGATTTTTCAAGGATTTTTGATGGAGTCACGAATTAAGGCCCATTTCCCTCTACGACGCATAGTTTAGGAGATACAGCCATTTTAAGTTTTCCAAGTGAAATTTCGATTTTTCAAAGATTTTTGATGGAATCACGAATTAAGGCCCATTTCCCTCTACGACGCATAGTTTAGGAGATACAGCCATTTTAAGTTTTCCAAGTGAAATTTCGATTTTTCAAGGATTTTTGATGGAGTCACGAATTAAGGCCCATTTCCCTCTACGACGCATAGTTTAGGAGATACAGCCATTTTAAGTTTTCCAAGTTTAGGAGATACAGCCATTTTAAGTTTTCCAAGTGAAATTTCGATTTTTCAAAGATTTTTGATGGAGTCACGAATTAAGGCCCATTTCCCTCTACGACGCATAGTTTAGGAGATACAGCCATTTTAAGTTTTCCAAGTGAAATTTCGATTTTTCAAGGATTTTTGATGGAGTCACGAATTAAGGCCCATTTCCCTCTACGACGCATAGTTTAAGAGATACAGCCATTTTAAGTTTTCCAACTGAAATTTCGATTTTTCAAGGTTTTTTGATGGAGTCACGAATTAAGGCCCATTTCCCTCTACGACGCATAGTTTAGGAGATACAGCCATTTTAAGTGTTCCAACTGAAATTTCGATTTTTCAAGGATTTTTGATGGAGTCACGAATTAAGGCCCATTTCCCTCTACGACGCATAGTTTAGGAGATACAGCCATTTTTAGTTTTCCAACTGAAATTTCGATTTTTCAAGGATTTTTGATGGAGTCACGAATTAAGGCCCATTTCCCTCTACGACGCATTGTTTAGGAGATACAGCCATTTTAAGTTTTCCAAGTGAAATTTCGATTTTTTAAGGATTTTTGATGGAGTCACGAATTAAGGCCCATTTCCCTCTACGACGCATAGTTTAGGAGATACAGCCATTTTTAGTTTTCCAACTGAAATTTCGATTTTTCAAGGATTTTTGATGGAGTCACGAATTAAGGCCCATTTCCCTCTACGACGCATAGTTTAGGAGATACAGCCATTTTAAGTTTTCCAACTGAAATTTCGATTTTTCAAGGATTTTTGATGGAGTCACGAATTAAGGCCCATTTCCCTCTACGACGCATAGTTTACGAGATACAGCCATTTTAAGTTTTCCAAGTGAAATTTCGATTTTTCAAGGATTTTTGATGGAGTCACGAATTAAGGCCCATTTCCCTCTACGACGCATAGTTTAGGAGATACAGCCATTTTAAGTTTTCCAAGTGAAATTTCGATTTTTCAAAGATTTTTGATGGAGTCACGAATTAAGGCCCATTTCCCTCTACGACGCATAGTTTAGGAGATACAGCCATTTTAAGTTTTCCAAGTGAAATTTCGATTTTTCAAGGATTTTTGATAGAGTCACGAATTAAAGCCCATTTCCCTCAACGACGCATAGTTTAGGAGATACAGCCATTTTAAGTTTTCCAAGTGAAATTTCGATTTTTCAAGGATTTTTGATGGAGTCACGAATTAAGGCCCATTTCCCTCTACGACGCATAGTTTAGGAGATACAGCCATTTCAAGTTTTCCAAGTGAAATTTCGATTTTTCAAGGATTTTTGATGGAGTCACGAATTAAGGCCCATTTCCTTCTACGACGCATAGTTTAGTTTATACAGCCATTTTAAGTTTTCCAAGTGAAATTTCGATTTTTTAAGGATTTTTGATGGAGTCACGAATTAAGACCCATTTCCCCCTACGACGCATAGTTTAGGAGATACAGCCATTTTAAGTTTTCCAACTGAAATTTCGATTTTTCAACGATTTTTGATGAAGTCTCGAATTAAGGCCCATTTCCCTCTACGACGCATAGTTTAGGAGATACAGCCATTTTAAGTTTTCCAACTGAAATTTTAATTTTTCAAGGATTTTTGATGGAGTCACGAATTAAGGCCCATTTCCCTCTACGACGCATAGTTTAGGAGATACAGCCATTTTAAGTTTTCCAAGTGAAATTTCGATTTTCAAGGATTTTTGATGGAGTCACGAATTAAGGCCCATTTCCCTCTACGACGCATAGTTTAGGAGATACAGCCATTTTAAGTTTTCCAAGTGAAATTTCGATTTTTCAAGGATTTTTGATGGAGTCACGAATTAAAGCCCACTTCCCTCTACGACGCATAGTTTAGGAGATACAGCCATTTTAAGTTTTCCAACTGAAATTTCGATTTTTCAAGGATTTTTGATGGAGTCACGAATTAAGGCCCATTTCCCTCTACGACGCATAGTTTAGGAGATACAGCCATTTTAAGTTTTCCAACTGAAATTTCGATTTTTCAAGGATTTTTGATGGAGTCACGAATTAAGGCCCATTTCCCTCTACGACGCATAGTTAAGGAGATACAGCCATTTTAAGTTTTCCAAGTGAAATTTTGATTTTTCAAGGATTTTTGATGGAGTCACGAATTAAGGCCCATTTCCCTCTACGACGCATAGTTTAGGAGATACAGCCATTTTAAGTTTTCCAACTGAAATTTTGATTTTTCGAGGATTTTTGATGGAGTCCCGAATTAAGGCCCATTTCCCTCTACGACGCATAGTTTAGGAGATACAGCCATTTTAAGTTTTCCAAGTGAAATTTTGATTTTTCAAGGATTTTTGATGGAGTCACGAATTAAGGCCCATTTCCCTCTACGACGCATAGTTTAGGAGATACAGCCATTTTAAGTTTTCCAACTGAAATTTCGATTTTTCAAGGATTTTTGATGGAGTCACGAATTAAGGCCCATTTCCCTCTACGACGCATAGTTTAGGAGATACAGCCATTTTAAGTTTTCCAACTGAAATTTAGATTTTTCGAGGATTTTTGATGGAGTCACGAATTAAGGCCCCTTTCCCTCTACGACGCATAGTTTAGGAGATACAGCCATTTTAGGTTTTCCAACTGAAATTTCGATTTTTCAAAGATTTTTGATGGAGTCACGAATTAAGGCCCATTTCCCTCTACGACGCATAGTTTAGGAGATACAGCCATTTTAAGTTTTCCAACTGAAATTGCGATTTTTCAAGGATTTTTGATGGAGTCACGAATTAAGGCCCATTTCCCTCTACGACGCATAGTTTAGGAGATTTTAGGTTTTCTAACTGAAATTTCGATTTTTCAAGGATTTTTGATGGAGTCACGAATTAAGGCCCATTTCCCTCTACGACGCATAGTTTAGGAGATACAGCCATTTTAAGTTTTCCAACTGAAATTTCGATTTTTCAAGGATTTTTGATGGAGTCACGAATTAAGGCCCATTTCCCTCTACGACGCATAGTTTAGGAGATACAGCCATTTTAGGTTTTCCAACTGAAATTTCGATTTTTCAAGGATTTTTGATGGAGTCACGAATTAAGGCCCATTTCCCTCTACGACGCATAGTTAGGAGATACAGCCATTTTAAGTTTTCCAACTGAAATTTCGATTTTTCAAGGATTTTTGATGGAGTCACGAATTAAGGCCCATTTCCCTCTACGACGCATAGTTTAGGAGATACAGCCATTTTAAGTTTTCCAACTGAAATTTTGATTTTTCGAGGATTTTTGATGGAGTCACGAATTAAAGCCCATTTCCCTCTACGACGCATAGTTTAGGAGATACAGCCATTTTAAGTTTTCCAACTGAAATTTCGATTTTTCAAGGATTTTTGATGGAGTCACGAATTAAGGCCCATTTCCCTCTACGACGCATAGTTTAGGAGATACAGCCATTTTAAGTTTTCCAAGTGAAATTTTGATTTTTCAAGGATTTTTGATGGAGTCACGAATTAAGGCCCATTTCCCTCTACGACGCATAGTTTAGGAGATACAGCCATTTTAAGTTTTCCAAGTGAAATTTCGATTTTTCAAGGATTTTTGATGGAGTCACGAATTAACGCCCATTTCCCTCTACGACGCATAGTTTAGGAGATACAGCCATTTTAAGTTTTCCAAGTGAAATTTCGATTTTCAAGGATTTTTGATGGAGTCACGAATTAAGGCCCATTTCCCTCTACGACGCATAGTTTAGGAGATACAGCCATTTTAAGTTTTCCAAGTGAAATTTCGATTTTTCAAGGATTTTTGATGGAGTCACGAATTAAAGCCCACTTCCCTCTACGACGCATAGTTTAGGAGATACAGCCATTTTAAGTTTTCCAACTGAAATTTCGATTTTTCAAGGATTTTTGATGGAGTCACGAATTAAGGCCCATTTCCCTCTACGACGCATAGTTTAGGAGATACAGCCATTTTAAGTTTTCCAACTGAAATTTCGATTTTTCAAGGATTTTTGATGGAGTCACGAATTAAGGCCCATTTCCCTCTACGACGCATAGTTAAGGAGATACAGCCATTTTAAGTTTTCCAAGTGAAATTTTGATTTTTCAAGGATTTTTGATGGAGTCACGAATTAAGGCCCATTTCCCGCTACGACGCATAGTTTAGGAGATACAGCCATTTTAAGTTTTCCAACTGAAATTTTGATTTTTCAAGGATTTTTGATGGAGTCCCGAATTAAGGCCCATTTCCCTCTACGACGCATAGTTTAGGAGATACAGCCATTTTAAGTTTTCCAAGTGAAATTTTGATTTTTCAAGGATTTTTGATGGAGTCACGAATTAAGGCCCCTTTCCCTCTACGACGCATAGTTTAGGAGATACAGCCATTTTAAGTTTTCCAACTGAAATTTTGATTTTTCAAGGATTTTTGATGGAGTCACGAATTAAGGCCCATTTCCCTCTACGACGCATAGTTTAGGAGATACAGCCATTTTAAGTTTTCCAAGTGAAATTTTGATTTTTCAAGGATTTTTGATGGAGTCACGAATTAAGGCCCATTTCCCTCTACGACGCATAGTTTAGGAGATACAGCCATTTTAGGTTTTCCAACTGAAATTTCGATTTTTCAAGGATTTTTGATGGAGTCACGAATTAAGGCCCATTTCCCTCTACGACGCATAGTTTAGGAGATACAGCCATTTTAAGTTTTCCAACTGAAATTTTGATTTTTCGAGGATTTTTGATGGAGTCACGAATTAAGGCCCCTTTCCCTCTACGACGCATAGTTTAGGAGATACAGCCATTTTAGGTTTTCCAACTGAAATTTCGATTTTTCAAAGATTTTTGATGGAGTCACGAATTAAGGCCCATTTCCCTCTACGACGCATAGTTTAGGAGATACAGCCATTTTAAGTTTTCCAACTGAAATTTCGATTTTTCAAGGATTTTTGATGGAGTCACGAATTAAAGCCCATTTCCCTCTACGACGCATAGTTTAGGAGATACAGCCATTTTAGGTTTTCCAACTGAAATTTCGATTTTTCAAGGATTTTTGATGGAGTCACGAATTAAGGCCCATTTCCCTCTACGACGCATTGTTTAGGAGATACAGGCATTTTAAGTTTTCCAAGTGAAATTTCGATTTTTCAAGGATTTTTGATGGAGTCACGAATTAAGGCCCATTTCCCTCTACGACGCATAGTTAAGGAGATACAGCCATTTTAAGTTTTCCAACTGAAATTTCGATTTTTCAAGGATTTTTGATGGAGTCACGAATTAAGGCCCATTTCCCTCTACGACGCATAGTTAAGGAGATACAGCCATTTTAAGTTTTCCAACTGAAATTTCGATTTTTCAAGGATTTTTGATGGAGTCACGAATTAAGGCCCATTTCCCTCTACGACGCATAGTTTAGGAGATACAGCCATTTTAGGTTTTCCAACTGAAATTTCGATTTTTCAAGGATTTTTGATGGAGTCACGAATTAAGGCCCATTTCCCTCTACGACGCATAGTTTAGGAGATACAGCCATTTTAAGTTTTCCAACTGAAATTTCGATTTTTCAAGGATTTTTGATGGAGTCACGAATTAACGCCCATTTCCCTCTACGACGCATAGTTTAGGAGATACAGGCATTTTAAGTTTTCCAACTGAAATTTCGATTTTTCAAGGATTTTTGATGGAGTCACGAATTAAGGCCCATTTCCCTCTACGACGCATAGTTTAGGAGATACAGCCATTTTAAGTTTTCCAACTGAAATTGCGATTTTTCAAGGATTTTTGTTGGAGTCACGAATTAACGCCCATTTCCCTCTACGACGCATAGTTTAGGAGATACAGGCATTTTAAGTTTTCCAACTGAAATTTCGATTTTTCAAGGATTTTTGATGGAGTCACGAATTAAGGCCCATTTCCCTCTACGACGCATAGTTTAGGAGATACAGCCATTTTAGGTTTTCCAACTGAAATTTCGATTTTTCAAGGATTTTTGATGGAGTCACGAATTAACGCCCATTTCCCTCTACGACGCATAGTTTAGGAGATACAGCCATTTTAAGTTTTCCAACTGAAATTTCGATTTTTCAAGGATTTTTGATGGAGTCACGAATTAACGCCCATTTCCCTCTACGACGCATAGTTTAGGAGATACAGGCATTTTAAGTTTTCCAACTGAAATTTCGATTTTTCAAGGATTTTTGATGGAGTCACGAATTAAGGCCCATTTCCCTCTACGACGCATAGTTTAGGAGATACAGCCATTTTAAGTTTTCCAGCTGAAATTGCGATTTTTCAAGGATTTTTGATGGAGTCACGAATTAACGCCCATTTCCCTCTACGACGCATAGTTTAGGAGATACAGGCATTTTAAGTTTCCAACTGAAATTTCGATTTTTCAAGGATTTTTGATGGAGTCACGAATTAAGGCCCATTTCCCTCTACGACGCATAGTTTAGGAGATACAGCCATTTTAGGTTTTCCAACTGAAATTTCGATTTTTCAAGGATTTTTGATGGAGTCACGAATTAACGCCCATTTCCCTCTACGACGCATAGTTTAGGAGATACAGCCATTTTAAGTTTTCCAACTGAAATTTCGATTTTTCAAGGATTTTTGATGGAGTCACGAATTAAGGCCCATTTCCCTCTACGACGCATAGTTTAGGAGATACAGCCATTTTAGGTTTTCCAACTGAAATTTCGATTTTTCCAGGATTTTTGATGGAGTCACGAATTAAGGCCCATTTCCCTCTACGACGCATAGTTTAGGAGATACAGCCATTTTAAGTTTTCCAACTGAAATTTTGATTTTTCAAGGATTTTTGATGGAGTCACGAATTATGGCCCCTTTCCCTCTACGACGCATAGTTTAGGAGATACAGCCAATTTAAGTTTTCCAAGTGAAATTTCGATTTTTTAAGGATTTTTGATGGAGTCCCGAATTAAGGCCCATTTCCCTCTACGACGCATAGTTTAGGAGATACAGCCATTTTAAGTCTTCCAACTGAAATTTCGATTTTTCAAGGATTTTTGATGAAGTCATGAATTAAGGCCCATTTCCCTCTACGACGCATAGTTTAGGAGATACAGCCATTTTAAGTTTTCCAAGTGAAATTTAGATTTTTCAAGGATTTTTGATGGAGTCACGAATTAAGGCCCATTTCCCTCTACGACGCATAGTTTAGGAGATACAGCCATTTTAAGTTTTCCAACTGAAATTTCGATTTTTCAAGGATTTTTGATGCAGTCACGAATTAAGGCCCATTTCCCTCTACGACGCATAGTTAAGGAGATACAGCCATTTTAAGTTTTCCAAGTGAAATTTTGATTTTTCAAGGATTTTTGATGGAGTCACGAATTAAGGCCCATTTCCCTCTACGACGCATAGTTTAGGAGATACAGCCATTTTAAGTTTTCCAACTGAAATTTCGATTTTTCAAGGATTTTTGATGGAGTCACGAATTAAGGCCCATTTCCCTCTACGACGCATAGTTTAGGAGATTTTAGGTTTTCTAACTGAAATTTCGATTTTTCAAGGATTTTTGATGGAGTCACGAATTAAGGCCCATTTCCCTCTACGACGCATAGTTTAGGAGATACAGCCATTTTAAGTTTTCCAACTGAAATTTCGATTTTTCAAGGATTTTTGATGCAGTCACGAATTAAGGCCCATTTCCCTCTACGACGCATAGTTAAGGAGATACAGCCATTTTAAGTTTTCCAAGTGAAATTTTGATTTTTCAAGGATTTTTGATGGAGTCACGAATTAAGGCCCATTTCCCTCTACGACGCATAGTTTAGGAGATACAGCTATTTAAGTTTTCCAACTGAAATTTCGATTTTTCAAGGATTTTTGATGGAGTCACGAATTAAGGCCCATTTCCCTCTACGACGCATAGTTTAGGAGATACAGCCATTTTAAGTTTTCCAACTGAAATTTCCATTTTTCAAGGATTTTTGATGGAGTCACGAATTAAAGCCCATTTCCCTCTACGACGCATAGTTTAGGAGATGCAGCCATTTTAAGTTTTCCAAGTGAAATTTCGATTTTTCAAAGATTTTTGATGGAGTCACGAATTAAGGCCCATTTCCCTCTACGACGCATAGTTTAAGAGACACAGCCATTTTAAGTTTTCCTAGTGAAATTTAGATTTTTCAAGGATTTTTGATGTAGTCACGAATTAAGGCCCATTTCCCTCTACGACGCATAGTTTAGGAGATACAGCCATTTTAAGTTTTCCAACTGAAATTTCGATTTTTCAAGGATTTTTGATGCAGTCACGAATTAAGGCCCATTTCCCTCTACGACGCATAGTTAAGGAGATACAGCCATTTTAAGTTTTCCAAGTGAAATTTTGATTTTTCAAGGATTTTTGATGGAGTCACGAATTAAGGCCCATTTCCCTCTACGACGCATAGTTTAGGAGATACAGCCATTTTAAGTTTTCCAACTGAAATTTCGATTTTTCAAGGATTTTTGATGGAGTCACGAATTAAGGCCCATTTCCCTCTACGACGCATAGTTTAGGAGATTTTAGGTTTTCTAACTGAAATTTCGATTTTTCAAGGATTTTTGATGGAGTCACGAATTAAGGCCCATTTCCCTCTACGACGCATAGTTTAGGAGATACAGCCATTTTAAGTTTTCCAACTGAAATTTCGATTTTTCAAGGATTTTTGATGGAGTCACGAATTAAGGCCCATTTCCCTCTACGACGCATAGTTTAGGAGATACAGCCATTTTAGGTTTTCCAACTGAAATTTCGATTTTTCAAGGATTTTTGATGGAGTCACGAATTAAGGCCCATTTCCCTCTACGACGCATAGTTAGGAGATACAGCCATTTTAAGTTTTCCAACTGAAATTTCGATTTTTCAAGGATTTTTGATGGAGTCACGAATTAAGGCCCATTTCCCTCTACGACGCATAGTTTAGGAGATACAGCCATTTTAAGTTTTCCAACTGAAATTTTGATTTTTCGAGGATTTTTGATGGAGTCACGAATTAAAGCCCATTTCCCTCTACGACGCATAGTTTAGGAGATACAGCCATTTTAAGTTTTCCAACTGAAATTTCGATTTTTCAAGGATTTTTGATGGAGTCACGAATTAAGGCCCATTTCCCTCTACGACGCATAGTTTAGGAGATACAGCCATTTTAAGTTTTCCAACTGAAATTTCGATTTTTCAAGGATTTTTGATGGAGTCACGAATTAAGGCCCATTTCCCTCTACGACGCATAGTTTAGGAGATACAGCCATTTTAAGTTTTCCAAGTGAAATTTCGATTTTTCAAGGATTTTTGATGGAGTCATGAATTAAGGCCCATTTCCCTCTACGACGCATAGTTTAGGAGATACAGCCATTTTAAGTTTTCCAAGTGAAATTTCGATTTTCAAGGATTTTTGATGGAGTCACGAATTAAGGCCCATTTCCCTCTACGACGCATAGTTTAGGAGATACAGCCATTTTAAGTTTTCCAACTGAAATTTCGATTTTTCAAGGATTTTTGATGCAGTCACGAATTAAGGCCCATTTCCCTCTACGACGCATAGTTAAGGAGATACAGCCATTTTAAGTTTTCCAAGTGAAATTTTGATTTTTCAAGGATTTTTGATGGAGTCACGAATTAAGGCCCATTTCCCTCTACGACGCATAGTTTAGGAGATACAGCCATTTTAAGTTTTCCAACTGAAATTTCGATTTTTCAAGGATTTTTGATGGAGTCACGAATTAAGGCCCATTTCCCTCTACGACGCATAGTTTAGGAGATTTTAGGTTTTCTAACTGAAATTTCGATTTTTCAAGGATTTTTGATGGAGTCACGAATTAAGGCCCATTTCCCTCTACGACGCATAGTTTAGGAGATACAGCCATTTTAAGTTTTCCAACTGAAATTTCGATTTTTCAAGGATTTTTGATGCAGTCACGAATTAAGGCCCATTTCCCTCTACGACGCATAGTTAAGGAGATACAGCCATTTTAAGTTTTCCAAGTGAAATTTTGATTTTTCAAGGATTTTTGATGGAGTCACGAATTAAGGCCCATTTCCCTCTACGACGCATAGTTTAGGAGATACAGCTATTTTAAGTTTTCCAACTGAAATTTCGATTTTTCAAGGATTTTTGATGGAGTCACGAATTAAGGCCCATTTCCCTCTACGACGCATAGTTTAGGAGATACAGCCATTTTAAGTTTTCCAACTGAAATTTCCATTTTTCAAGGATTTTTGATGGAGTCACGAATTAAAGCCCATTTCCCTCTACGACGCATAGTTTAGGAGATGCAGCCATTTTAAGTTTTCCAAGTGAAATTTCGATTTTTCAAAGATTTTTGATGGAGTCACGAATTAAGGCCCATTTCCCTCTACGACGCATAGTTTAAGAGACACAGCCATTTTAAGTTTTCCTAGTGAAATTTAGATTTTTCAAGGATTTTTGATGTAGTCACGAATTAAGGCCCATTTCCCTCTACGACGCATAGTTTAGGAGATACAGCCATTTTAAGTTTTCCAACTGAAATTTCGATTTTTCAAGGATTTTTGATGCAGTCACGAATTAAGGCCCATTTCCCTCTACGACGCATAGTTAAGGAGATACAGCCATTTTAAGTTTTCCAAGTGAAATTTTGATTTTTCAAGGATTTTTGATGGAGTCACGAATTAAGGCCCATTTCCCTCTACGACGCATAGTTTAGGAGATACAGCCATTTTAAGTTTTCCAACTGAAATTTCGATTTTTCAAGGATTTTTGATGGAGTCACGAATTAAGGCCCATTTCCCTCTACGACGCATAGTTTAGGAGATTTTAGGTTTTCTAACTGAAATTTCGATTTTTCAAGGATTTTTGATGGAGTCACGAATTAAGGCCCATTTCCCTCTACGACGCATAGTTTAGGAGATACAGCCATTTTAAGTTTTCCAACTGAAATTTCGATTTTTCAAGGATTTTTGATGGAGTCACGAATTAAGGCCCATTTCCCTCTACGACGCATAGTTTAGGAGATACAGCCATTTTAGGTTTTCCAACTGAAATTTCGATTTTTCAAGGATTTTTGATGGAGTCACGAATTAAGGCCCATTTCCCTCTACGACGCATAGTTAGGAGATACAGCCATTTTAAGTTTTCCAACTGAAATTTCGATTTTTCAAGGATTTTTGATGGAGTCACGAATTAAGGCCCATTTCCCTCTACGACGCATAGTTTAGGAGATACAGCCATTTTAAGTTTTCCAACTGAAATTTTGATTTTTCGAGGATTTTTGATGGAGTCACGAATTAAAGCCCATTTCCCTCTACGACGCATAGTTTAGGAGATACAGCCATTTTAAGTTTTCCAACTGAAATTTCGATTTTTCAAGGATTTTTGATGGAGTCACGAATTAAGGCCCATTTCCCTCTACGACGCATAGTTTAGGAGATACAGCCATTTTAAGTTTTCCAACTGAAATTTCGATTTTTCAAGGATTTTTGATGGAGTCACGAATTAAGGCCCATTTCCCTCTACGACGCATAGTTTAGGAGATACAGCCATTTTAAGTTTTCCAAGTGAAATTTCGATTTTTCAAGGATTTTTGATGGAGTCATGAATTAAGGCCCATTTCCCTCTACGACGCATAGTTTAGGAGATACAGCCATTTTAAGTTTTCCAAGTGAAATTTCGATTTTCAAGGATTTTTGATGGAGTCACGAATTAAGGCCCATTTCCCTCTACGACGCATAGTTTAGGAGGTACAGCCATTTTAAGTTTTCCAACTGAAATTTCGATTTTTCAAGGATTTTTGATGGAGTCACGAATTAAGGCCCATTTCCCTCTACGACGCATAGTTTAGGAGATACAGCCATTTTAAGTTTTCCAACTGAAATTTCGATTTTTCAAGGATTTTTGATGGAGTCACGAATTAAGGCCCATTTCCCTCTACGACGCATAGTTAAGGAGATACAGCCATTTTAAGTTTTCCAAGTGAAATTTTGATTTTTCAAGGATTTTTGATGGAGTCACGAATTAAGGCCCATTTCCCTCCACGACGCATAGTTTAGGAGATACAGCCATTTTAAGTTTTCCAACTGAAATTTCGATTTTTTAAGGATTTTTGATGGAGTCACGAATTAAGGCCCATTTCCCTCTACGACGCATAGTTTAGGAGGTACAGCCATTTTAAGTTTTCCAACTGAAATTTCGATTTTTCAAGGATTTTTGATGGAGTCACGAATTAAGGCCCATTTCCCTCTACGACGCATAGTTTAGGAGATACAGCCATTTTAAGTTTTCCAACTGAAATTTCGATTTTTCAAGGATTTTTGATGGAGTCACGAATTAAGGCCCATTTTCCTCTACGACGCATAGTTTAGGAGATACAGCCATTTTAAGTTTTCCAACTGAAATTTCGATTTTTCAAGGATTTTTGATGGAGTCACGAATTAAGGCCCATTTCCCTCTACGACGCATAGTTTAGGAGATACAGCCATTTTAAGTTTTCCAACTGAAAATTAGATTTTTCAAGGATTTTTGATGGAGTCACGAATTAAGGCCCATTTCCCTCTACGACGCATAGTTTAGGAGATACAGCCATTTTAAGTTTTCCAACTGAAATTTCGATTTTTCAGGGATTTTTGATGGAGTCACGAATTAAGGCCCATTTCCCTCTACGACGCATAGTTTAGGAGATACAGCCATTTTAAGTTTTCCAACTGAAATTTCGATTTTTCAAGGATTTTTGAAATTTCGATATTTCAAGGATTTTTGATGGAGTCAAATGGAGTCAAATTTCGATTTTTCAAGGATTTTTGATGGAGTCACGAATTAAGGCCCATTTCCCTCTACGACGCAGCCATTTTAAGTTTTCCAACTGAAATTTCCATTTTGCAAGGATTTTTGATGGAGTCACGAATTAAGGCCCATTTCCCTCTACGACGCATTGTTTAGGAGATACAGCGATTTTAAGTTTTCCAACTGAAATTTCGATTTTTCAAGGATTTTTGATGGAGTCACGAATTAAGGCCCATTTCCTTCTACGACGCATAGTTTAGGAGATACAGCCATTTTAAGTTTTCCAAGTGAAATTTCGATTTTTCAAGGATTTTTGATGGAGTCACGAATTAAGGCCCATTTCCCTTCGACGCATAGTTTAGGAGATACAGCCATTTTAAGTTTTCCAACTGAAATTTCCATTTTTCAAGGATTTTTGATGGAGTCACGAATTAAGGCCCATTTCAGTCTACGACGCATAGTTTAGGAGATACAGCCATTTTTAGTTTTCCAACTGAAATTTCGATTTTTTAAGGATTTTTGATGGAGTCACGAATTAAGGCCAATTTCCCTCTACGACGCATAGTTTAGGAGATACAGCCATTTTTAGTTTTCCAAGTGAAATTTCGATTTTTCAAGGATTTTTGATAGAGTCCCGAATTAAGGCCCATTTCCTTCTACGACGCATAGTTTAGGAGATACAGCCATTTTAAGTTTTCCAAGTGAAATTTCCATTTTTCAAAGATTTTTGATGGAGTCCCGAATTAAGGCCCATTTCCCTCTACGACGCATAGTTTAGGAGATACAGCCATTTTAAGTTTTCCAACTGAAATTTCGATTTTTCAAGGATTTTTGATGGAGTCACGAATTAAGGCCCATTTCCCTCAAGGATTTTTGATGGAGTCACGAATTAAGGCCCATTTCCCTCTACGACGCATAGTTTAGGAGATACAGCCATTTTAAGTTTTCCAAGTGAAATTTCGATTTTTCAAGGATTTTTGATGGAGTCACGAATTAAGGTCCATTTCCCTCTACGACGCATAGTTTAGGAGATACAGCCATTTTAAGTTTTCCAACTGAAATTTCGATTTTTCAAGGATTTTTGATGGAGTCACGAATTAAGGCCCATTTCCCTCAAGGATTTTTGATGGAGTCACGAATTAAGGCCCATTTCCCTCTACGACGCATAGTTTAGGAGATACAGCCATTTTAAGTTTTCCAAGTGAAATTTCGATTTTTCAAGGATTTTTGATGGAGTCACGAATTAAGGTCCATTTCCCTCTACGACGCATAGTTTAGGAGATACAGCCATTTTAAGTTTTCCAACTGAAATTTTGATTTTTCGAGGATTTTTGATGGAGTCACGAATTAAGGCCCATTTCCCTCTACGACTTATAGTTAAGGAGATACAGCCATTTTAAGTTTTCCAACTGAAATTTCGATTTTTCAAGGATTTTGGATGGAGTCACGAATTAAGGCCCATTTCCCTCTACGACGCATAGTTTAGGAGATACAGCCATTTTAAGTTTTCCAACTTAAATTTCGATTTTTCAGGGATTTTTGATGGAGTCACGAATTAAGGCCCATTTCCCTCTACGACGCATAGTTTAGGAGATACAGCCATTTTAAGTTTTCCAAGTGAAATTTTGATTTTTCAAGGATTTTTGATGGAGTCACGAATTAAGGCCCATTTCCCTCTACGACGCATAGTTTAGGAGATACAGCCTTTTAAGTTTTAGAAGTGAAATTTCGATTTTTCAAGGATTTTTGATGGAGTCACGAATTAAGGCCCATTTCCCTCTACGACGCATAGTTTAGGAGATACAGCCATTTTAAGTTTTCCAACTGAAATTTCGATTTTTTAAGGATTTTTGATGGAGTCACGAATTAAGGACCATTTCCCTCTACGACGCATAGTTTAGGAGATACAGCCATTTAAAGTTTTCCGACTGAAATTTCGATTTTTCAAGGATTTTTGATGGAGTCACGAATTAAGGCCCATTTCCCTCTACGACGCATAGTTTAGGAGATACAGCCATTTAAAGTTTCCAACTGAAATTTCGATTTTTCAAGGATTTTTGATAGAGTCACGAATTAAGGCTCATTTCCCTCTACGACGCATAGTTTAGGAGATACAGCCATTTTAAGTTTTCGAAGTGAAATTTCGATTTTTCAAGGATTTTGATGGAGTCACGAATTAAGGCCCATTTCCCTCTACGACGCATAGTTTAGGAGATACAGCCATTTTAAGTTTTCCAAGTGAAATTTCGATTTTTCAAGGATTTTTGATGGAATCACGAATTAAGGCCCATTTCCCTCTACGACGCATAGTTTAGGAGATACAGCCATTTTAAGTTTTCCAAGCGAAATTTCGATTTTTCAAGGATTTTGGATGGAGTCACGAATTAAAGCTCATTTCCCTCTACGACGCATAGTTTAGGAGATACAGCCATTTTAAGTTTTCCAAGTGAAATTTCGATTTTTCAAGGATTTTGATGGAGTCACGAATTAAGGCCCATTTCCCTCTACGGCGCATAGTTTAGGAGATACAGCCATTTTAAGTTTTCCAAGTGAAATTTCGATTTTTCAAGGATTTTTGATGGAATCACGAATTAAGGCCCATTTCCCTCTACGACGCATAGTTTAGGAGATACAGCCATTTTAACTTTTCCAAGTGAAATTTTGATTTTTCAAGGATTTTTGATGGAGTCACGAATTTAGGCCCATTTCCCTCTACGACGCATAGTTTAGGAGATACAGCCATTTTAACTTTTCCAAGTGAAATTTCGATTTTTCAAGGATTTTGATGGAGTCACGAATTAAGGCCCATTTCCCTCTACGACGCATAGTTTAGGAGACACAGCCATTTTAAGTTTTCCAACTGAAATTTCGATTTTTCAAGGATTTTTGATGGAGTCACGAATTAAGGCCCATTTCCCTCTACGACGCATAGTTTAGGAGATACAGCCATTTTAAGTTTTCCAAGTGAAATTTAGATTTTTCAAGGATTTTTGATGGAGTCACGAATTAAGGCCCATTTCCCTCTACGACGCATAGTTTAGGAGATACAGCCATTTTAAGTTTTCCAACTGAAATTTCGATTTTTCAAGGATTTTTGAAATTTCGATATTTCAATGATTTTTGATGGAGTCAAATGGAGTCAAATTTCGATTTTTCAAGGATTTTTGATGGAGTCACGAATTAAGGCCCATTTCCCTCTACGACGCATAGTTTAGGAGATACAGCCATTTTAAGTTTTCCAACTGAAATTTCCATTTTGCAAGGATTTTTGATGGAGTCACGAATTAAGGCCCATTTCCCTCTACGACGCATTGTTTAGGAGATACAGCCATTTTAAGTTTTCCAACTGAAATTTCGATTTTTCAAGGATTTTTGATGGAGTCACGAATTAAGGCCCATTTCCTTCTACGACGCATAGTTTAGGAGATACAGCCATTTTAAGTTTTCCAAGTGAAATTTCGATTTTTCAAGGATTTTTGATGGAGTCACGAATTAAGGCCCATTTCCCTTCGACGCATAGTTTAGGAGATACAGCCATTTTAAGTTTTCCAACTGAAATTTCCATTTTTCAAGGATTTTTGATGGAGTCACGAATTAAGGCCCATTTCAGTCTACGACGCATAGTTTAGGAGATACAGCCATTTTTAGTTTTCCAACTGAAATTTCGATTTTTTAAGGATTTTTGATGGAGTCACGAATTAAGGCCCATTTCCCTCTACGACGCATAGTTTAGGAGATACAGCCATTTTTAGTTTTCCAAGTGAAATTTCGATTTTTCAAGGATTTTTGATAGAGTCCCGAATTAAGGCCCATTTCCTTCTACGACGCATAGTTTAGGAGATACAGCCATTTTAAGTTTTCCAAGTGAAATTTCCATTTTTCAAAGATTTTTGATGGAGTCCCGAATTAAGGCCCATTTCCCTCTACGACGCATAGTTTAGGAGATACAGCCATTTTAAGTTTTCCAACTGAAATTTCGATTTTTCAAGGATTTTTGATGGAGTCACGAATTAAGGCCCATTTCCCTCAAGGATTTTTGATGGAGTCACGAATTAAGGCCCATTTCCCTCTACGACGCATAGTTTAGGAGATACAGCCATTTTAAGTTTTCCAAGTGAAATTTCGATTTTTCAAGGATTTTTGATGGAGTCACGAATTAAGGTCCATTTCCCTCTACGACGCATAGTTTAGGAGATACAGCCATTTTAAGTTTTCCAAGTGAAATTTCGATTTTTCAAGGATTTTTGATGGAGTCACGAATTAAGGCCCATTTCCCTCTACGACGCATAGTTTAGGAGATACAGCCATTTTAAATTTTCCAAGTGAAATCTCGATTTTTCAAGGATTTTTGATGGAGTCACGAATTAAGGCCCATTTCCCTCTACGACGCATAGTTTAGGAGATACAGCCATTTTAAGTTTTCCAACTGAAATTTTGATTTTTCGAGGATTTTTGATGGAGTCACGAATTAAGGCCCATTTCCCTCTACGATGCATAACTTAGGAGATACAGCCATTTTAAGTTTTCCAAGTGAAATCTCGATTTTTCAAGGATTTTTGATGGAGTCACGAATTAAGGCCCATTTCCCTCTACGACGCATAGTTTAGGAGATACAGCCATTTTAAGTTTTCCAACTGAAATTTTGATTTTTCAAGGATTTTTGATGGAGTCACGAATTAACGCCCATTTCCCTCTACGGCGCATAGTTTAGGAGATACAGCCATTTTAAGTTTTCCAAGTGAAATTTCGATTTTTCAAGGATTTTTGATGGAGTCACGAATTAAGGCCCATTTCCCTCTACGACGCATAGTTTAGGAGATACAGCCATTTTAACTTTTCCAAGTGAAATTTTGATTTTTCAAGGATTTTTGATGGAGTCACGAATTTAGGCCCATTTCCCTCTACGACGCATAGTTTAGGAGATACAGCCATTTTTAGTTTTCCAAGTGAAATTTCGATTTTTCAAGGATTTTTGATGGAGTCACGAATTAACGCCCATTTCCCTCTACGACGCATAGTTTAGGAGATACAGTGATTTTAACTTTTCCAAGTGAAATTTCGAGTTTTTAAGGATTTTTGATGGAGTCACGAATTAAGGCCCATTTCCCTCCACGACGCATAGTTTAGGAGATACAGCCATTTTAAGTTTTCCAAGTGAAATTTCGATTTTTCAAGGATTTTTGATGGAGTCACGAATTAAGGACCATTTCCCTCTACGACGCATAGTTTAGGAGATACAGCCATTTTAAGTTTTCCAACTGAAATTTGGATTTTTCAAGGATTTTTGATGGAGTCACGAATTAAGGCCCATTTCCCTCTACGGCGCATAGTTTAGGAGATACAGTGATTTTAAGTTTTCCAAGTGAAATTTCGATTTTTTAAGGATTTTTGATGGAGTCACGAATTAAGGCCCATTTCCCCTTTACGACGCATAGTTTAGGAGATACAGCCATTTTAAGTTTTTCAAGTAAAATTTCAATTTTTCAAGGATTTTTGATGGAGTCACGAATTAAGGCCCATTTCCCTCTACGACGCATAGTTTAGGAGATACAGCCATTTTAAGTTTTCCAAGTGAAATTTCGATTTTTCAAGGATTTTTGATGGAGTCACGAATTAAGGCCCATTTCCCTCTACGACGCATAGTTTAGGAGATACAGCCATTTTAAGTTTTCCAACTGAAATTTCGATTTTTCAAGGATTTTTGATGGAGTCACGAATTAAGGCCCATTTCCCTCTACGACGCATAGTTTAGGAGATACAGCCATTTTAAGTTTTCCAAGTGAAATTTCGATTTTTCAAGGATTTTTGGTGTCACGAATTAAGGCCCATTTCCCTCTACGACGCATAGTTTAGGAGATACAGCCATTTTAAATTTTCCAACTGAAATTTCGATATTTCAAGGATTTTTGATGGAGTCACGCGTAGTTTAGGAGATACAGCCATTTTAAGTTTTCCAACTGAAATTTCGATTTTTCAAGAATTTTTGATAGAGTCACGAATTAAGGCCCATTTCCCTCTACGACGGATAGTTTAGGAGATACAGCCATTTTTAGATTTCCAAGTGAAATTTCGATTTTTCAAGGATTTTTGATGGAGTCACGAATTAAGGCCCATTTCCCTCTACGACGCATAGTTTAGGAGATACAGCCATTTTAAGTTTTCCAAGTGAAATTTCGATTTTTAAAGGATTTTTGATGGAGTCACGAATAAAGGCCCATTTCCCTCTACGACGCATAGTTTAGGAGATACAGCCATTTTAAGTTTTCCAAGTGAAATTTCGATTTTTCAAGGATTTTTGATGGAGTCACGAAGTAAGGCCCATTTCCTTCTACGACGCAGAGTTTAGGAGATACAGCCATTTTAAGTTTTCCAACTGAAATTTCGATTTTTCAAGGATTTTTGATGGAGTCCCGAATTAAGGCCCATTTCCCTCTACGACGCGTAGTTTAGGAGATACAGCCATTTTAAGTTTTTCAAGTGAAATTTCGATTTTTCAAGGATTTTTGATGGAGTCACGAATTAACGCCCATTTCCCTCTACGACGCATAGTTTAGGAGATACAGCCATTTTAAGTTTTCCAAGTGAAATTTCGATTTTTTAAGGATTTTTGATGGAGTCACGAATTAAGGCCCATTTCCCTCCACGACGCATAGTTTAGGAGATACAGCCATTTTAAGTTTTGCAAGTGAAATTTCGATTTTTCAAGGATTTTTGATGGAGTCACGAATTAAGGCCCATTTCCCTCTACGACGCAAAGTTTAGGAGATACAGCCATTTTAAGTTTTCCAACTGAAATTTCGATTTTTCAAGGATTTTTGGAGTCACGAATTAAGGCCCATTTCCCTCTACGGCGCATAGTTTAGGAGATACAGCCATTTTAACTTTTCCAAGTGAAATTTCGATTTTTCAAGGATTTTTGATGGAGTCACGAATTTAGGCCCATTTCCCTCTACGACGCATAATTTAGGAGATACAGCCATTTTAAGTTTTTCAAGTGAAATTTCGATTTTTCAAGGATTTTTGATGGAGTCACGAATTAACGCTCATTTCCCTCTACGACGCATAGTTTAGGAGAAACAGTGATTTTAAGTTTTCCAAGTGAAATTTCGATTTTTTAAGGATTTTTGATGGAGTCACGAATTAAGGCCCATTTCCCTCTACGACGCATAGTTTAGGAGATACAGCCATTTTAAGTTTTCCAAGTGAAATTTCGATTTTTCAAGGATTTTTGATGGAGTCACGAATTAAGGCCCATTTCCCTCTACGACGCATAGTTTAGGAGATACAGCCATTTTAAATTTTCCAACTGAAATTTCGATATTTCAAGGATTTTTGACGGAGTCACGCATAGTTTATGAGATACAGCCATTTTAAGTTTTCCAACTGAAATTTCGATTTTTCAAGGATTTTTGATGGAGTCACGAATTAAGGCCCATTTCCCTCTACGATGCATAGTTTAGGAGATACAGCCATTTTAAGTTTTCCAAGTGAAATTTCGATTTTTCAAGGATTTTTGGTGTCACGAATTAACCCCCATTTCCCTCTACGACGCATAGTTAGGAGATACAGCCATTTTAAGTTTTCCAAGTGAAATTTCGATTTTTCAAGGATTTTTGGATCATTTCCCTTAACGCCGCATAGTTTAGGAAATACAACCACTTGAAGATTTCCAAATGAAATTTCGATTTTGCAAGGATTTTTGATGGAGTCACGAATTAAGGCCCATATCCCTCTACGACGCATAGTTTAGGAGATACAGCCATTTTAAGTTTTCCAACTGAAATTTCTATTTTTCAAGGATTTTTGATGGAGTCACGAATTAAGGCCCATTTCCCTCTACGACGCATAGTTTAGGAGACACAGCCATTTTAAGTTTTCCAAGTGAAATTTCGATTTTTCAAGGATTTTTGATGGGGTCACGAATTAAGGCCCATTTCCCTCTACGACGCATAGTTTAGGAGATACAGCCATTTTAAGTTTTCCAACTGAAATTTCGATTTTTCAAGGATTTTTGATGGAGTCACGAATTAAAGCCCATTTCCCTCTACGACGCATAGTTTAGGAGATACAGCCAATTTAAGTTTTCCAAGTGAAATATCGATTTTTAAAGGATATTTGATGGAGTCACGAATAAAGGCCCATTTCCCTCTACGACGCATAGTTTAGGAGATACAGCCATTTTAAGTTTTCCAAGTGAAATTTCGATTTTTCAAGGATTTTTGATGGAGTCACGAATTAAGGCCCATTTCCCTCTACGACGCATAGTTTAGGAGATACAGCCATTTTAAGTTTTCCGACTGAAATTTCGATTTTTCAAGGATTTTTGATGGAGTCACGAATTAAGGCCCATTTCCCTCTACGACGCATAGTTTAGGAGATACAGCCATTTTAAGTTTTCCAACTGAAATTTCGATTTTTCAAGGATTTTTGATGGAGTCACGAATTAAGGCCCATTTCCCTCTACGACGCATAGTTTAGGAGATACAGCCATTTTAAGTTTTCCAACTGAAATTTCGATTTTTCAAGGATTTTTGATGGAGTCACGAATTAAGGCCCATTTCCCTCTACGACGCATAGTTTAGGAGATACAGCCATTTTAAGTTTTCCAACTGAAATTTCGATTTTTCAAGGATTTTTGATGGAGTCACGAATTAAGGCCCATTTCCCTCTACGACGCATAGTTTAGGAGATACAGCCATTTTAAGTTTTCCAACTGAAATTTCGATTTTTCAAGGATTTTTGATGGAGTCACGAATTAAGGCCCATTTTCCTCTACGACGCATAGTTTAGGAGATACAGCCATTTTAAGTTTTCCAACTGAAATTTCGATTTTTCAAGGATTTTTGATGGAGTCACGAATTAAGGCCCATTTCCCTCTACGACGCATAGTTTAGGAGATACAGCCATTTTAAGTTTTCCAACTGAAATTTCGATTTTTCAAGGATTTTTGATGGAGTCACGAATTAAGGCCCATTTCCCTCTACGACGCATAGTTTAGGAGATACAGCCATTTTAAGTTTTCCAACTGAAATTTCGATTTTTCAAGGATTTTTGATGGAGTCACGAATTTTGGAAGGGAAAAATCCATTCTTTGGCCGATTTTCATCAAAAATACCAAATTGTCGAAGTGATCACGAATTAACCTTAGTTTTGCTCTACGAGGCTTAGTTAAGGAGATATGGCCATTTTAAGTTTTGGAAGGGAAAAATCCATTCTTTGGTCGATTTTCATCAAAAATACCAAATTTTCGAAGTGATCACGAATTAACCTTAGTTAAGGAGATATGGCCATTTTAAGTGTTGGAAGGGAAAAATTAATTTTTTGATCGATTTTCATCAAAAATACCAAATTTTCGAAGTGATCACGAATTAACCTTAGTTTTGCTCTACGAGGCTTAGTTAAGGAGATATGGCCATTTTAAGTGTTGGAAGGGAAAAATTATTTTTTTGTCCGATTTTCATCAAAAATACCAATTTTTCAAAGTGATCACGAATTAACCTTAGTTTTGCTCTACGAGGCATAGTTAAGGAGATATGGCCAATTTAAGTTTTGGAAGGGAAAAATTCACTTTTTGTCCAGTTTTCATCAAAAATATCAATTTTTCGAAATGATCACGAATTAATCTTAGTTTTGCTCTACGAGGCTTAGTTAAGGAGATATGGCCAATTTAAGTTTTGGAAGGGAAAAATTCATTTTTTGTCCGGTTTTCATCAAAAATACCAATTTTTCGAAGTGATCACGAATTAACCTTAGTTTTGCTCTACGAGGCTTAGTTAAGGAGATATGGCCATTTTAAGTTTTGGAAGGGAAAAATCCATTCTTTGGTCGATTTTCATCAAAAATATCAATTTTTCGAAGTGATCACGAATTAACCTTAGTTTTGATCTACGAGGCTTAGTTAAGGAGATATGGCCAATTTAAGTTTTGGAAGGGAAAATTCATTTTTTGGTCGATTTTCATCAAAAATACCAATTTTTCGAAGTGATCACGAATTAACCTTAGTTTTGCTCTACGAGGCTTAGTTAAGGAGATATGGCCATTTTAAGTTTTGGAAGGGAAAAATCCATTCTTTGGTCGATTTTCATCAAAAATATCAATTTTTCGAAGTGATCACGAATTAACCTTAGTTTTGATCTACGAGGCTTAGTTAAGGAGATATGGCCAATTTAAGTTTTGGAAGGGAAAATTCTTTTTCTGTCCGGTTTTCATCAAAAATACCAATTTTTCGAAGTGATCACGACTTAACTTTAGTTTTGCTCTACGAGGCTTAGTTAAGGAGATATGGCCAATTTAAGTTTTGGAAGGGAAAGTTCATTCTTCGGTCGATTTTCATCAAAAATACCAATTTTTCGAAGTGATCACGAATTAATCTTAGTTTTGCTCTACGAAGCTTAGTTAAGGAGATATGGCCAATTTAAGATTTGGAAGGGAAAATTCTTTTTCTGTCCGGTTTTCATCAAAAATACCAATTTTTCGAAGTGATCAAGAATTAACCTTAGTTTTGCTCTACGAGGCTTAGTTAAGGAGATATGGCCATTTTAAGTTTTGGAAGGAAAAATTCATTTTTTGGTCGATTTTCATCAAAAATACCCAATTTTCGAAGTGATGACGAATTAACCTTAGTTTTGCTCTACGTGGCTTAGTTAAGGAGATATGGCCAATTTTCATCAAAAATACCAAATTTTCTAAGTGATCACGAATTAACCTTAGTTTTGCTCTACGAGGCTTAGTTAAGGAGATATGGCCAATTTAAGTTTTGAAAAGGAAAATTCTTTTTTTGGTCGATTTCCATCAAAAACACCATGTGATAACGAATTAACCTTAGTATTGCTCTACGAGGCTTAGTTAAGGAGATATGGAAATTTCAAGTTTTAGAAGGAAAAATTAATTTTTTGGCCGATTTTCATCAAAATTTTTCGAAATGATCACTAATTAATCTTAGGTTTGCACTACGAGGCTTAGTTAAGGAGATATGGCCAATTTAAGTTTGGAAGGAACATTTATTTTTTTGTTGATTTTCATTAAAAATACCAATTTTTCGAAGTGATCACGAATTAACCTTAGTTTTGCTCTACGAGGCTTAGTTAAGGAGATATGGCCAATTTATGTTTTGGAAGGGAAAAATTCGTTTTTTGTCCGGTTTTCATCAAAAATACCAATTTTTCGTAGTGATCACGAATTAACCTTAGTTTTGGGCTTAGTTAAGGAGATATGGCCAATTTAAGTTTTGGAAGGGAAAAATTAATTTGTTGTCCGGTTTTCATCAAAAATATCAATTTTTCGAAGTGATCACGAATGAACCTTTTTTTGCTCTACGAGGCTTAGTTAAGGAGATATGGCCATTTTAAGTTTTGGAAGGGAAACATTCCTTTTTTGGTCGATTTTTATCAGGAATACCAATTTTTCGTAGTGATCACGAATTAACCTTAGTTTTGCTCTACGAGGCTTAGTTAAGGAGATATGGCCAATTTAAGTTTTGGAAGGGAAACATTCATTTTTTGGTCGATTTTCATCGAAAATACCAAATTTTCGTAGTGATCACGAATTAACCTTAGTTTTGCTCTACGAGGCTTAGTTAAGGAGATATGGCCATTTTAAATTTTGGAAGGGAAAAATTAAGTTTTTGGTCGATTTTCATCAAAAATACCAATTTTTCCAAGTGATCACGAATTAACCTTAGTTTTGCTCTACGAGGCTTAGTTGAGGAGATATGGCCAATTTAAGTTTTGGAAGGGAAACATTCATTTTTTGTCCGATTATCATCAAAAATACCAATTATTCGAAGTGATCACGAATTAACCTTAGTTTTGCTCTACGAGGCTTAGTTAAGGAGATATGGCCAATTTAAGTTTTGGAAGGGAAAAATTCATTTTTTGTCCGGTTTTCATCAAAAATACCAAATTTTCTAAGTGATCACGAATTAACCTTAGTTTTGCTCTACGAGGCTTCGTTAAGGAGATATGGCCAATTTAAGTTTTGGAAGGGAAACATTCATGTCTTGGTCGATTTTCATCAAAAATACCAATTTTTCGAAGTGATCACGAATTAACCTTTTTTTGCTCTACGAAGCTTAGTAAAGGAGATATGGCCATTTTAAGTTTTGGAGGGGAAAAATTAATTTTTTGGCCGATTTTCACAAATTTTTCGAAGTGATCACGAACTAACCTTAGAATTGCTCTACGAAACTTAATTGAGGAGATAAGACGATTTACAATTTTCCAGTTAAATATCAAACGAAGGACTTAAAGCAAACTATGAAATTTTGAAAATATTGTTTTTAAAAGCGTATAATGTGTTAGATTTACTCACCCTCAAGATCATTGGTGTTTCATGTTGCAGTCAGCAAAATCAAATTGCCCCGCGAACGCTATATTGTGATCTTTGATTTCTTAATTTTCACACAGCTGCACACTCCACTTTTATCACATTTCTTCATTTCTTAAAACGAACGCGAAGACGTTATAGACGATATTGATGTGTTACCTTGTGAGAACAAGCAATTAGGAATTCATTCGCATAGTATCTGAGGCATAGCGGCTTGGAGTAAAAAACTTAACTGTCAACATACTACCTTGGCAGAACTTCTTCTGAAAAAAAGAGAAAAACAAGAACGAAAATGAGAAAAAGTTAGATTTGAATCAAATTCCAGTAGAAAAACAAGTAAAAACGTTATAAATTCGGCCTGGCTAACTCTTCGGTATGTACCACCATGGATTCCGCTTAAAATTCACCCTTATTAACTCAGTTTGTATTTGAATTATTTTATGACAATCAAATCGGGAATTGATTGTGGCTTCTATGGTCTCAAGAAGCCATATTGGGGTTTTGATATTCATAGGAGCCTATGTGAGTATATAGACAAATTGGGACATTGACACTTGACGCGCATGCTGACAGTTGTAACAGAAGTTTTTGTGCTAAATTTCAGCCTAATCAGGTGAAAGTTGAGGTTTCTAAGGACTCAAAAAGTCAAATCCGGCGATCGGTTTATATGGAAGCTATACCCAAATATGAATCATTTACAAACCCAGGTCAATAAGAAGCATCTGCGCAAAATATCAAGCGGGTGCTTTGCGCGTTCGACCGCTATCGTGATTTCAGGAGACGGACGGACGGGCGTGGATAGATCGACTCAGAATGTCAAGACTATATCTTATATATAAAAATTAATGTGTATTTGTTTGTTTGTCTGTTCCGTATTGAGTCAACAACGGCCTAATCGATTTTCTTTAAATTTTCAAATAGAGCCACCCCACTCAAGATTCGGGAAAAAGTATCCATGGGGCCACCCCACCCCCATCCCCAAACCGGACATATTTGCTGACTATTGCAGTAAGGGGCTCAAATGAAAGGTATTTGTGATTAGAAAACGAATAAGGTATCCAATTTTGGGGCGAAGTGTTTGGCCCCCTTAAACCATTGGTAATATGGGGTTCAAATAAAAGATAATTGGGAATAGTTAGTGTTTAGTGTTTGGGTGACCACCCAATGACCGCATTGGAAGACAACATTGAGGCATTTATTCGTGAAATACCGACCAAAATGTTACTAACTGGATGGACCATTTGAGGCGCAGTCACGGACAACATTTGCATGAAATAATCTTCAAACATTAAATTATATGGACCGTACTATCGATTTAAATAAAGATTTCATGCATTTTTCTGACTTTTATGTGTTTTTCTTTTTTTTTGTAAACTTTTCTATAGCTCTTAAAAAATCACCCTTTACTTAACAACATTGAAAATGTTTGACAAAATAATTGAATCTCTTACTGTAAAACTAATGGCGATTTCGATTGTGCAAAAAAGTGCAGCAGTTTTTTGACATGTCGCAATGAAATCGAATTTTTTTGTTCGTTTGTCCAAAAAAACTTAACCCCACTACTGGGTGTAGTTAAACACTTTATTCAAAATTCCAGCCAAATTGGAAAATACTTGCGCCCTCTAGTGGCTCAAGAAGTCAAGATCCAAGGCCGGTTTATATGGGAGCTGTATCAGGTTATTAACCGATTTAGACCATACTAAGCACAGTGATTGGAAGTCAAAACAAAATTCCATATCGGATAATAATTGCGGCCTCAAGAGGCTCAAGAAGTAAAGATCCGAGGCCGGTTTATATGGGAGCTGTATCAAGTTATGAACCGATTGAGACCCTGCTAAGCACAGTGGTTGAAAGTCAAAACAAACCTCATGCAAAATTTCAGCCATATCGATGCATAATGCGCCCTCTAGAGGCTGAAGCAGTCAAGATCCGAGATCGGTTTATATGGCAGATATATGAAAACATGGACGGATGTGGCCCATTTACAATCCCAACCCACTTACACTAATAACAAGTGTTTGTGCAGAGTTTAAAACGCCTAGCTGTGTTTCTTCGAAAGTTAACGTGGACTTTGTTGGGTCTCATATCAATACTTCGAAAAGTTCCAAACGGAATGGCGACATGAGTATGCCTCCATCCTATGGCGGAGGTTGTAAAAATAGGCATGCCTCTATCTTCTGTTGTTGGGTATAACAACTGGGGCAACACCTAGTAGCCACTAAAAAACAGATATCAATTTGCCCATTAAAGTTTTCACGTTATATATATATATATATATATTGCAGCAAATACGAATGCTTTAAGTAGCAATCAGATCAGTTAACTATTTCCTTTAAATAAACAACTAACTTCTCACCTTAATACATGAAAAAGATTGCGCTACTTACATAAAATTAATATAAAAGATCTCTCATTCACTTGATTTAACATACACGGATACACACTACTATATGTTTCCCCTTGCAAATTGTTTCGCAACGACTACCGTTGATTACCCATTTGATATTTCCACTAAAAGCTTTCGAATGCACAACTTGCCATTTGCCATGATACTGTTTACAAATACAACACACACGAAGCTGCTCTGCCGGCAGAGAGACCGCAGCACAAATTTAACCAAAGAGAAAAATTGAATGAGAGACTGCTGTTGGTGGGTGACGAGTGAATTCGAACAATTTGTCTTATTGCTTTTGATTTTACTTTAACTTGCATGTAGCTTATAACGGCATATTCCTGTTTGCTTTCATTTACAGAACACACACACGGACGATAGTTCATTTTCGCAATGAAAACATTGTGCTTTAAATTATGATTTGTTTTTTCTATTTGCTTTTTTAAACTCATTTTGCACATTAACGATAAATTTACTTGTTGTCTATTTAATCGTTTCTTCAAGACAGCACACGCGAAACACGAAAGATTTCGGGAATAAGTAAATAAACACGAACAACATTTTACACAAATCAATGGAAGGTGAGTGCGGTTTCAAAATAATCATCTTCAACAAATACTTTATTAGTTCCTGTTGGCTTAATTGACTTGCTTATTTATAAGGAAGACTATGAATGACGAAACCGAATCTAAAGTTGTTTACGCGACGATCTTCCGAGTAATACTAAATGAAGTGGAGCAACAAATAATTTCTTTGCCTCAATGGGACTTGCCAAAATAAACAGCAGAAAAAAGGGGATGTTTTTAGAGTACTTATGTTCAAATTGGAATTTGAGTGAGCGAGGAAGAGAGGTGGAGAGAGAACGAGATTAAACAGCAAATAAAGCAATGGTGCACTCAAAGAGCGTAAGATAATCAAGAGAGAGTTTCTGCTTTGTCTTCCCCGTACCGTAAAATAACTCGCGTTAAAGACACAACATTTTTATTGTATTCCAATTGGATTCACATTGAGGGCTGCAACATTTTCGGGTTATTCTGTTTTGATTCGAGCATTCGTTCGAACATTTTTTCGTATTTTGCTTTGTTTCTTTGCAACCGAAAGTTGCAATAAAGGAAAAACGAAATATCGTGAGCAATTCAAATATGTTGTGTCTTTAAATTTTGTCACTCGTCATCACGTATTGCCCTCTAACGCCAGCTCTTATGTTTCTCACCCTCTTTGGATTAAACAGCAAATAAAGCAATGGTGCACTCAAAGAGCGTAAGATAATCAAGAGAGAGTTTCTGCTTTGTCTTCCCCGTACCGTAAAATAACTCGCGTTAAAGACACAACATTTTTATTGTATTCCAATTGGATTCACATTGAGGGCTGCAACATTTTCGGGTTATTCTGTTTTGATTCGAGCATTCGTTCGAACATTTTTTCGTATTTTGCTTTGTTTCTTTGCAACCGAAAGTTGCAATAAAGGAAAAACGAAATATCGTGAGCAATTCAAATATGTTGTGTCTTTAAATTTTGTCACTCGTCATCACGTATTGCCCTCTAACGCCAGCTCTTATGTTTCTCACCCTCTTTGGGTGCACTGAGCTCGGCGGCTCACACCTTGTATGGAGCGAGACTTAACAAACGCAAACGAAAAATATAGGGTGATTTTTTTGAGGTTAGGATTTTCATGCATTAGTATTTGACAGATCACGTGGGATTTCAGACATGGTGTCAAAGAGAAAGATGCTCAGTATGCTTTGACATTTCATCATGAATAGACTTACTAACGAGCAACGCTTGCAAATCATTGAATTTTATTACCAAAATCAGTGTTCGGTTCGAAATGTGTTCAAATTTTGACAAATTTTGTTCAGCGATGAGGCTCATTTCTGGTTGAATGGCTACGTAAATAAGCAAAATTGCCGCATTTGGAGTGAAGAGCAACCAGAAGCCGTTCAAGAACTGCCCATGCATCCCGAAAAATGCACTGTTTGGTGTGGTTTGTACGCTGGTGGAATCATTGGACCGTATTTTTTCAAAGATGCTGTTGGACGCAACGTTACGGTGAATGAACACATTTCGAACCGAACACTGATTTTGGTAATAAAATTCAATGATTTGCAAGCGTTGCTCGTTAGTAAGTCTATTCATGATGAAATGTCAAAGCATACTGAGCATCTTTCTCTTTGACACCATGTCTGAAATCCCACGTGATCTGTCAAATACTAATGCATGAAAATCCTAACCTCAAAAAAATCACCCTTTAGAAACGGAAAAGAGCGAACAAAAAAGGCAAATTTTTATAACTAAAAAAAAACTTTTCGTCTGTAGGTATTTCAAGGCTAAGGAATGGTGCTTACATTGAATTTGTGGTTGTATTTTATTAAATTTTATAAGAAAATTTAAATCGGAACAAATCCATTTCAACAATGTTGTTTCGAATTGTGGCGGAATACAAATTTAACCAAATTCAACAAAACGCTCGCCTTTTTTGTTGTTTGCTATGCCATTAATTAAATAGATCAATATTTGGTAGAAATCCCTGACAGATTTTGAGACCAAATAAAAACAAGTAAAAATATGATAAATTCGAATCTTGGGAACCCACTACCATGGATTTTACTAAAGCTCTGCACAAATTAACTTAGTTGACGGGGGGAGGGACTCTTAGTTGTTCAAATCGAGATGATTTAACTGTGGATATAAACGTGTTTGTGGAGAAAATTAACTGGAAGTTTCATTTGAATTTTATGTTTCGAACAAATTTGCTTAAAATTTGGTGTTTAGTGAAAAATTTTATGGAGAACATTTACGACTTTTAAGAAAATTTCGTTACAGAAACCCTTTTCACACGTTTTGCGTGTTGTTGGAAATATTGATAACAAGCGAGAATGATTTTGAGTGAAGGAGTTGTTGTTTCACACAGCGAGCGTTGTGAACATCATCCCTACAAAATGAGTCTAGAAGACAAATCTTTTTGACAGATCCTACCTATGAGTTTGGTGTGGTGCCAAACGAAATCTAGGAAACCACATATAAAAAATAATTCGTTCGACATAGAGAAAAATTTTGCCAAGCAAACTGTTTTTGTGAAAAACTTTGGACTTTGTTTACCATAAAAGTACATGTTCTTTGCGATAAATTCAGTTGGTAACTCAAACTTGTTCGGAGTATATTTGGATTTATTTCGATGTCATGATACACAGTTTTATTGAAAACCACCGAATTTCACCCAACCCATTATGGTTTTGTATTATGGGTAAATACGCCATAAAAGGAGCATTTTTCATCCGATGTTGATGAACTTTGGTACCCTCTATGTTGAAAAATGCTCCTTTTATAGGCTCAATACCCTATATCGTCAGACCGGTCAATATGGCAGCTGTATCCAATTATGATGCCATCTGCACCACATTTAACAAGAATGAGTAGGGGTCTACCAAAACTCAATGTGCCAAATGTCATCGAAATCAGATGAAAAACGGTACTCTTATGAGTTCAATCCTCTATAGCGGAAGATCGGTCTATATGGCAGCTATATCCAAATATGGTCCGATGTGGACCACATTTGACAGGAATTGTTAGGGATCTAATAGAACTCACTGTGCCAATTTTCATCGAAATCAGGTAATACATGGATCTTTTATGGCCTTAATACCCTATATTGGGAGATCGGGCGATCGGCGTATAGGGCAGCTATATCCAAATAGGGTTCGATCTGGACCACACTTCACAGAAATGGGTAGGCGTCTTCCAGAAAACTTCAAGTTTGTGTCAAGAGAAAATTTATTTAAAGTGTAATTTTTTGAAAATAAGTATAAATCTGAACCGATGTAGTCGCTGATTGAATATGGGGAAGCTGATTGATAGAGATGATCAATATTTTCCTTTCCGCTTGTGGTTGGTATAAAATAAAGAGCTCCGATAATCTGTCAGTAGAATGTTAGTCGCTACTGTGGTTTCATAACCTAAACTACCATATCTATGACCACTATAACCTAAACATATATCGGGTTTTTCAATAAGAGCGCTACAAAAGTTTTTTTTTAATAAAACAACAACGGCCGTGGATAACAATGAAATTCTTTATTTTATGCAATACCTTTGAATCCCATTCTGTATGGAACTAAATTGTTTTTGCAGGGCCACCACTGGCACGTTTGCAAAAATCCAGACGATAAACCCAATTTTCGACGGGTTTCAAGAATAAATCGATCGATACTGATAAAATTTCCCGTTCGATATTTGTAAGAAGTTCATCAATTGTCGCTGGCTTTTTCGCATAGACCATAGAATTGACGTAGCCCAACAGAAAATAGTCTAACGGCGTCGAAACGCACGACCAATTCGGCCAATCGACTGGACCATTTCCTAGGATAACACGCGATCCAAACTTGGTTTTCAATAAATCGATTGTAACATTCGATGTGGGGCTTGTGGCGGCGCTCTGTTGGAACCACATATCCCCCAAGTCTATATCATCCAACTGGGGCCAAAAATGTACTGTTATCATTAAACAGTAGTGATTCCCATTCACAGTAACGTGTCGGTCTTAAACATCATGGAAGAAGAACAACCCAATGACGCCGCCGGCCCATAAACCTCACCAAACGATAGTATATTCGGGATGCAATGATGACTCGTGGATTAAGTGTGAATTGCTGTCTGACCAAAAACGCATATTTTTTATTGACGAAGCCATTAAGCCAGATAATCGCTGAATTGGACGCAGCGCTCTTAACGTTAAGGCCACTGACTCCGAATTTTGGTAGTAAAGTTTAATAATTTCGAATCGTTGTTGGCTCATATATTTTTCCATTACGAAATGGCAAACCTTACTGAAGAGAAATGTCAAATGAGCGGCAAAAAATATAGCGTCGCTTGCTCTCCCTATCAGTCTACTTTTTTAGCGTCGCTGAGAATAAACCCTGTATAAATATTAAGGTTATGTTTTCTATTTCCTCAATGCATAGAATCAATCGATTTCAAATGGAATCTTTAGAGAAATTTTCATTGAAATTTTGTCTTTAGAGAAAATTTCACGAAAAATTTTCTCCTTAGAGAGAATTTCATCGAAGACAACTTCAGAGAAAATTTAATTTAAAATTTTGTCTTTAAAAAAAATTTATAGAAATTTTGTCTTTATAGAAAATTTCATGAAAATTTTGTCTTTAGAGAAATTTTTAATGGAAATTTTGATATTAAAGAAAATTTCATGAAATTTTTTCTTTAGTAAAAATTTCACTGTAGTTTTGCCTTTAGAGAAAATTTCCCTGAAATTTTGTCTTAAGAGAAAATATCATGGAACTTTTGTCTTTAGAGAAATTATCATGGAAATTTTGTTTTTAGAGAAAATTTCTTTGAAATTTTGACTTTTGAGAAAATTTAATTGAAATTTTGTCTTTAGAGAAAATTTCATGGAAATGTTGTCTTTTGAGAAAATTTAATTAAGAGAACATTTCATATAAATTTTGTCTTTTGAGAAAATTTTGTCTTTCATTTTTTCTTTAGAGAATATTTCATGGAAATTCTGTCTTTAGAGAAAAGTCACGGAAATTTTGTCGTTAGAGAAAATTTCATTGAAATTTTGTGTTTATAGAAAATTTCGTTAAATGTTGTCTTTATAGACAATTCCATCGATATATTTTGTCTCTATAGAAACTTAGTTTGCCCCTGGTCCTAAATGGAATATTCATGGGCAAATTTGCATATAAGCTAAGGTTAGGTTAGAGTGGCAGTCTTAAACAGACACACTTACTCAATTTTAGTCCATTGTGAGATACCACAGTAGCGACAGGCTGGCCCTCTGATGAAAATCGAACCCACGACCCCCCCACTGGTAGTCCGAGCATGCTACTAACTAGGCCTCTGGGACGTCTCTATAGAAAATTTGATTGAAAGTTCACAATTTTCTTCAAATTTTATCTTAAAAAAAAAAATTGCGGCTATGCTTACCGATTTTCAGGCGTGGTTATAATCCCCTTTCTAATGCTGGAAACATTTGTGAGTTAATCTGCCATCTAAAACTTCTCTAACAGGTAGTGTCGCTTACGCCACGACTTTCGGACACGGCATAAAAAAGGAGCCCCCTTGTCACTGAGCTTAAACTTTAATAGTATTCTCCGTTGCTTAATGAAATATTCATGAGAAATTTGGTTATTTTAATTTTGAGAATATTTGGAAAATTTCTAGTTATACCCACTACCATTGGGTGGGGGTATACTAATCCAGTCATTCCGTTTGTAACAACTCGAAATATTCGTCTAAGACCCCATAAAGTATATATATTCTTGATTGTCTCGACGTTTTGAGTCGATCTAGTCATGCCCTTCCGTTCGTCTGTCGAAATCACTATAGCGGTCAAACACGTAAAGCTATACGCCTGAAATTTCACACATATACTTAATATTGATGTAGGTCATTAGAAAATTTCAAATGGCCCAAATCAGTTCAGATTTAGATATAGCTTCCATATTAACCGATCTCCCAATTTGACTTCTTGAGCCTTTAGTTTAGGTTAAGTAAGAGTGGCAGTTCTTTACACACTCACTTAGACAATTCTAAGTTCAGTGTAATACCACAATATCGACAGACCAAGGCCTCTGGTGGGAATCGAACCCCTGCATTGGCACTCCGAGCACAATACCAACTCATCTACCGGGGTCGTTACAAGCCGCAATTTTTGTCCGATTTGTATTAAATTTAGCATGTGATGTTTCGTTATGACTACCAACAACTGTGCCAAGTACGGTCCAAATCGGTCTATAACATGATATAGCTCCCATATAAACCGGTCTCCCGATTTGACTTCTAGGGTCCTTACAACCCCCAATTTTTGCCTGATTTGGCTGAAATTTTGCATACAGTATTTTGTTATAACTTTCAAGAACTGTGTCAAGTACGGTCCACATCGGTTTATAACCTGATATAGCTTCCATATAAACCGATCTCTCGATTTGACTTCTTGAATCCTTACAAGACGCAATTTTTTACCGATTTGTCAGAAATTTTGCATGAGGTGTTCTATTGCCAGTCTATAAACAGAAATAGCACCCATGTCTCTCGATCATCCTTGTTCGGTTCCTTAAAGCTTTAATTTTTGCTGGTTTTACAGAAGTTTGGTATGTAGAATAAAATTATGCCCTTCAACTAAATTTAGTTTGTATACATTTTTAGCTGTATCCATGGTGGAGGGTTCCTATGATTCGGCCCGTCCGAACTTAGCACGATTTTACTTGATTTTAAATACATTTTGTCGTTGGCGAAAATGGCATTGAAATAAAGCGCGAAAAGAATTTCTTATAAAAACTGTTTGTACTTATGGAAAATTTATTAAAAATGTAGTCTTTCGAAAAACTACTTACAAATATAATCTTAAAAAAAATAATACTCGTCGCCCTTGCATGTTATAGAAATTTTTTTAAATTTTATTGTATCAACAAAACACAATACAAAATTATAAAATAAACCATGTAATTAAGCTACTTACCATTAATTAAAACATTACTCCAAAGCTTAATTGATATATATATGTATATGTTGTAACGTATGACCGAACCGTTAGTGTATATACCGAACCGACAAGTATTCTCAATTTTTACTCTTGTTCAAACTGCCATGCTCTTCTGCTTCTGCACTTTTCTGCTCTTCTATTTGCAAAAAGAAGATTTCACACCACACTTGGCAAACACAGAAAGTCATTATCAAAGAGCATAACCATGACCATACGCTCTTTGGTCATTATATGTTGTTATTTTATTGTTGCTGTTGTCTATCGTTGTTCTTGTTGGGGACACAAAAAGCAAATTCATCCCAACTGCAGTTAACAGCGCAGTTCATCCTCTGTACATGGGCAAAGGCAACACATTCAATTACAACAACCACATCGCATGAGCATCTTTAAACAAAGGAAAGAGTTAAGAATAACTTTTTGTAAACCAATTGTTTTTACTGACTAATTCTTAAATTTTCGTAACACCACACAATTGAACACTTTCCTAACTTATTTTTTAACTTTTAAAACAATTATTTTTACTTCTAGGCAGTTTTCTTTGAGACTTCTTTAATTTTTTCTGTACACTTACGAGGCGAACGTCCGACAATTTAAATAGCAACCGAATGACTAAAGTTGTGAGATCGTTAACGATGACTTCTATGTATTAACATCGGAGAGTAAGTAAAGAGGAATTCGCTCTTATAGAAATTTTGGCAGAAGAAGGGTGTTAAGAGGAATTACAAACGTATGTATAATGGTCAGAGTTGCCATTAATAAACTTAAAGTGGGGACTATCAAATTTTAATGGGATGTTGGTTATGTTATTACATGGACAATGAATAAAGAAGAAATTGTGAAAACAATGGATTGAAATTTTATTAAATGAAAACAAGCGAAAGAAGTGCATAGTGCAAGCGAAAGACGTGCATATCCATTAAAATTATTAGTCATATACATACCATACAATGCTGCAGTGGTGCAAAAGGATAAGTAGACCAATTAATTAGAATAACTTTCGATCTATCGTACACCCTCTGTCTTTCCAGGTGAATTTGTAGTCTAAGTACACATTGCAATATCATTTGAAATATCCTGAAATTTATTACTGACTTTGTTTTGCCTAAAAAAATTGATATTTGTTTTTGCGCTTCTTTTGTTTGGTCACAAAAATTTAATTTTGTTTTTTTGGATTACTTCCAGCTTAGACCAATATGTTTTTATTTTTTTGTTTCTATTTCAAATGCAAGAGCAAAACAACAACAACTCTGTTTTAAAGTCTCAGAAATGTGGTGTGTTAAATGTATTGGGGGCGGATTGCAAGTCCGCGATTTCGACCTTTGCCAGAGGCCTCACCAGATTGCGATGCCACCAAAAGATTACATGGTTCCAACTGCTCATGGTGGAAACCTGCCCTTCGAATATAACGTTGGGTTTTGTTAGTCAATCCCTTCATACAACGTAGCAAGAAAATTGTTGTGACCAAAAAAAAGAAGCGCAAAAACCGATGAATGCACGAACAGCACGTCGACAAATAGCAGCTGCAATATGCTCATATGAAAAGTCGTTCTTAAGCTGAGGGGTCGGCATTCTGAAGGATTATGGTTGCTGCCACAGTTCGATTCTGGGTGTTATGGATATGGAGGGTAGACTGAGGAGGTTCTTCGACTACCTGACACCAGTGCCGACTGGAATGATGGCATTCGCGATTCGTTTTCCTGAGAGGGACGATGGAGGGCGGATAGTGTACTTGAGGAGGATGAGACCTCGACCCACACAGATGGCTCCAAGATGAAGTCAGGGACTGCATTGCGGGTCTACTCTGATGCACTCAGTATGCCTCTGAGACTGCCGGACGAGTGCACTGTCTTTCAGGCAGAGGTCTGTGCCATTGCAGTGGACGTAAGAGAAATTCTGGAAAGGGGCTTACCGCCCTCGAAACTCAAAATGAATGTGGACAATATGGCGACGCTCAAGGCCTTAACGTCGAGGATGGTGAGGTCGAGATACTTGGCAGACTGTTTGGAATCCCTGGATAGGCTCCGAGCCCACGATGTGACGCTGACATGGGTTTCTGGCCATGTGGAGATTTCAGGAAATGAGAGCGCGGACGAGTGCGCCAGAAAGGGTTTGTCTGCGCCGGCCGGACATGTCATCGGTCTTGCCTATGTGCCAATTGTCGAGCTACTGAACACAGTAGATGGGATGGCCAGGGAGGCGTCGTTGGCGAGGCGGGACTCGGTAAATGGTTGCCGGACTGCGAAGGCGCTATGGCCGGTCATCGACCGGAGGAGAATGAGGGAGTTGCTGTCGTTCGATAAGAGGTCGATGAGTACTTTGACAGTGGTCATAACCGGACACTGTACCGTAGGATCCATGACGGAGCGCATGGCGATACCGCACAAAGACTTCTATAGGAATTGCCTCGATTAGGATGAGAAGGAGACTATTGAGCACTTGCTGTGTTCCTGTCCGGGTCTACAGTGACGGAGGCTCTCCTTTCTGGGGAGCCGTTTCTTCTGTGATCTAGGTGAACTTGCAAACGTACCTCTAGTATTTTTCCTGAGGTTTGTTGAGGGAACAGGATGGTTCCGACGGTAGGCCACAAGCTCCGGCGTTAGCAGATCCGTGCTTGGGTTGGGACGGGAGGTTCTTCAACCCCCGCTCGAGTTTCTCCACTCCTCCTGTCTTTTTCTTTTATTCTTATTCAACCTCTAGTACGAGGTCTCACTTTTTTCTTTCCTTTCTCTCTCTAGGGTTCCGCAATGGGCCAAATTGGCCTCCGAGTGAACTCACCTTTGGTGGGCAATCCATTCAACCTAACCTAATCTATGGCTAAACATATATTCTTCACAGCTGATATTTGTAGTACTTAAAACTATCATCTGATGATAATTAGGGTGGTTCACACTAAACAATTCATCTGACATTAGTTGTAACATTACAGGCTTTACCATTGTTTAACACCATAATAAAATGGCATTTTTCAATTCTAAGAGCATTAACCTATATGAATGAATACGAAACAAGTAAAATTGCGTTTAGTTCGCTTTTTCTATTTATGGATCTCTCTACTAGTGAATATTAAAGTTCATAAGGGTACTGCATGTACCAAATTTCCGCCAAAACCAATCAAAATCTAAGAAGTATTTTATATATGGAGACTATTTTCTATTTTGAGACCTTGCACTTACTTTGGCTCATGATGCTAAAAATAAAAAAATGATGTCGACATCTCTTGGCATAGTAGAGGTGATAAGACCCAACTCATTGGCATAAATTCGGCATAAAATGAGAATCAAATGAAATGTCTATAGGAGTAAACTACGAGTCTGGCGGATAGTAGGAGAATGATAATCCCCCTGTCAATATCGAAACAGGAGGCGAAAGAATCGAAACTGGACCCGACAAGCTATGTATGGGTGGGTCATCCAGTTGGACTGGGCTCAAGGTATACTCCAGCTGGGAGTAATGAAGCTTGTGAGGATGAACTTCTGGTCCCAACGGAAGACGGGGCTAACGCAATAGTGGTGTACGTTCTAAATTAAGACTATGGTTCAATTTCTGCAGATAAATCTCCACCATTGTAAGGCCTCTGTCTTCGAGACCTATTACGGTGGGGTATATTCAGAAGTTAGGGAATGTATGGACAATGTCTAGTGAGGAAACGCTAGAACTACTCGTTGATACAGATTTCCCGGGAAATTCTCCACCGGACAACGTGGCGCCAGAGGTTGTCACTGGTTGAATAACAAGCTGTGTCCGTTGTTTTGTGTCATTGGATTCGGTTTGGCACTCATCTTGTCCCAAGGGACAAATTCCAATTCGAGGCAAGCATAGACTACATTGGAACAGTAACAGGTGTATGTCTGGTGGAGCAACCATCTTGGAGGCAATTTAGAAATGTTGACCACCGGCGGCAACAATGTAGGGACACGAAGCTAAATTTCATTCCGAAAGCAGGAAAATCCTACCACTCCAAGGCGAAAGATTTTTCGTCCTATTAGTCTGTCATTCTTTATGCTGAAGACTCTTGAGAGGTTGATAGAAACATATCTTAGGGCAAAGATCTCTGGAGATCGTCTGTCTCGGCAGCAGCATGCATATAGTAAGGCAAGTCAACTGAAACCGCCCTTCATGACCTAGTCGGCTACATAGAGGGTTCTCTCGCTGTCAAGGATTATACACTAGTAGCATTTCTTGATATTGAAGGTTACATAGAGGTTTCTCCATCTGTCAAGGGGAACCCATTGGTAGCATTTCTTGATATTGGAGGCGCTTTCAATAATATAAAACCGACGTCTATCATAAAGAAGTTGGAGTTTCAAGGCATCAACTCTACCGTTAGAAAATTTATTAATAACTTACTTACTAAAAAATGCATTACGGTGGGCTTGGGATCTGTGGATCTAAAAATATGGGTCAGGAACAACTCAAGGAGATGTACAGTCACCTCTACTTTGGAATACAGCCATTAACAATATCTTATTGTCTCTGGAAGAAAAATATGTAAAAGTGGTCGCGTAAGCTGATGATGTGGCAATTGCGGTTAGGGGAAAGTTTCCAGCACTCTAAGAGATATATTTCAGGAAACTCTACGTGCAACAGCAAAGTGGGCTACCGAAAGTGGTCTGGGTATAAATCCGTGGAAGACAGAAGTAGTTCTTTTCAGCAGGAAATGCAAGTTGCCTACAGTGGAACCTGTCTCCTTGGGTGGAGAGAATGTTCCATTTACACAAAGCGCAAAATACCTGAGTTTTTCTGGACAGGAAATTGATCTTCAAATCCAACATTTTGGAAAGGACAAGAAAGGCCACCCTTGCCCTATACACCTGCAAGAGAGCCATTGGCAAAAGTTGGGGATTAAGACCGCATGTCTTACTGCAGTTGTCAGACCTATTATGCTATATGGTGTTGTGGTCTGGTGGACGATGCTTCAAAAATTCACCTACTGCTCAATGCTTAACCGGATCCAAAGGATGGCTTGTTCGTGCATCATAGTCGCACTGAGGATGAAGCACTGAATTTAATGCTGCATCTTATGTCTCTGGATATTGTGGCTACCCAAATTGCAGCAACCACTGCCGTGAGGTTTAGGGAGCTTTCTTATTGGTCATTTGACTGCTGCGGACACTATGTTATCCTTGATACAATGTCCGGTGTTCCAGGCAGTATGGATTACACCCTGCCTGAGCCGCTTTTTAATAAAGAGTACCGTACCATTATTCCTGGTAGAACCGATTGGAACTACGATATCCCTGGTAATAGAGGTTACATCGACTTTCACACGGATGGTTCTAAAACTAGACGAACAGGTGGACTTTGGGGTGTACTCTGAAAAACTGGAACTGGTAATATCAAGAAGGATACCCTTCCACAGCAGTGTGTATTAAGCGGATATACTTGCAATTAAAGAAGTGTTGGAATGGCTCAGAGATAAGGTCATAACGACAAGGGGTATAAATATCTTCTCAGACAGCCTGGCGATCATTAAATCCCTGGAGAACGTATTTCTGAATTCAAAAACCGCCTTCGACTGTCGCAGATCTCAAGATGGCTGAACAGTTTGCAAACTTTTTTGCCTCGACATATTCTGATAAAATGTATGATATCTGTACGAGATTCTTCAATCCTCTTTAAAAAGTATGTCTCGAATAACTACGGATACCGTTTCTAAGAACTTGAAATGCTCTTTTAAACCAGGGGTAATCTCAAGAGTACTTAAATTTTGCGCTGATCATCCTCAATTTCCTTTAACCGTGATTTTCAATAGATCTTTAAAGTTAGACCTTGTTCCTTAACTATGGAAGAAATCCTATATTATTCCCCTATTTAAATCTGGAAGCAGGTTCTATATATCAAATAATAGAGGCATTGCAATGTTAAGTACTATACCAAAACTTCTTGAAAAGATTATGACTGATTATGACATCTCCCATCAAGTTTCTTCAATTTATTCAGATGCGCAACACGGGTTTCGTAGAGCTCGATCAACTGTTACAAATGTTTTACAGTGAGTAACTCTTGTCAATGATGGACTTAGGCTGATGCTATATATGCCGACTTTAGTAAGGCGTGCGATGAAGTCAATCATGGCCTACTTTCGTTTAAGCTCTGTAAAATCGGGTTTTCTGCAGCATTATTAAATTGGGTTAGTTCTTACTTATCTAAACACTTCAGCGATTTTTTTTTTCTAAGTCAATTATTGTGAAATCCGGTGTTCCACAGGGCAGTCGTCTGGGTCCAATTCTTTTTCATTTGGTTATATATGATTTATCTTGTGTTATTAAAAATTCTTCAATCTTAATATATGCTGATGACGTCAAACTTTTCCAATCACTCTGTGTTCCTTCTGAGCAGGATTTGTTACAACTCGATCTTGATAACTTTAGTTTGAGGTGTAATGTAAATTTAATGAAACTTGAAATGTAAATTCATGTCTTTCTATAGAACGCAGCACTTGTCAAAAAGTTATCATCTAACGGTCGTGAAATTGACATAGAAGAAACTTTTCTAGATCTTGGTATCCTCTTAGATTGTAAATTGAATTTTAGACAACATATTTCTATGATGGTGAACAAATCTTTTAGTTCCCTTGGATTTATGAAAAGATGGAGTAAAGAATTTGATGATCCTTCAGTTACTCAGAACTTATATATTTCTCTTGTCCAAAGTACACTTGGATATAGATCCGTTATATGGGATCCGGTTCACACTATTCACAGAAATGAAATTGAGTTCAGAAACAATTTCTACTATTTTACCTTCCGAATCGTGGTTCGAATTATCAAACACTTCATTCCAATAAGTTTAGGTTAGATTACGAGATTTTCTAAGCTAATTCTTCACAAAGGAGGGCTGTGAACATTCCAAAATGATGTGGCCTAATATAGACTTGAAAGGATCTACCGCGTTGCTGTCACTGGCTAGAACAGTCGTCTCTGTCGTTGCGTCCTTCATATGGCAGGTCACTGTTTGATCGAAAAACACGCTGATGGACTGAAGGTTGCCAGTATCGACTTTTGCCGAAGCTATGAGGACGTTGATTAAGAAGAGACTATAGAACATCTGCTGTGTGCGCGTCCCGCACTGGCAGTCAGTTGGGAAGAGAAAATAATTTTATCGTTGCTATTTAAAACTTGGTAAGGAAAATATAAAGTGTAACCACTTGCATAAATATCTCTATTGTCAATGCCAAAATTAAATTTAAATCAATAATTTATAACACTAGCCGAATCGGTCCCGTTCCGCTGCGCCTTCTTTAACTCTCTAATATATTTTTAGGGTGGGGACACTTCGCCCTGAATGCGAATATCGAATTCATGCCATTGTAGCCTATGATGCTGAACGCGTTAGAATCCTATCGCGAACAACGGGCAAAGCGGTGTTTATCACCTCTTAATGTTGGTGACATTTGCGAGATACAATCCCATGCATGGTCATTTAGAAAATTTTCCCCAAAGAGGTGTAGCACTGCGGCACGCCGTTCGGACTCGGCTATAACAAAGGTCCCTTATCATTGAGTTTAAACGTGAATCGGAAAGCACTGATTGATGTGTGAGAATTTTCCCCTTCTCTGTTCCTGGTGGTAATGTTCTCATTAGGGGAGGGATGCCACCTTAGACATTTCGACTCAAATATGGTTATCAAATTCGTGCTGAACTTCCAAATCCCTTTAATTTGAGCCTCATATTGGCATGGCCGGTAAATATGAACCTAGGGCGTTTTGAAGATAAGGCGACCACCAGCACTTTGCGCTGAAAATAGATATCAAGTTCGTTCTTTAGTCCCAATGGAAATGAAGTTCAGTTCAGGGGGTGCTTTAGGGTGCTTTTACTCTCAAATAAACGTCCAATATGTCTGTTTGGGGGAGTTTAGGGTTGGGGCGGACCGATGGGTACTTAGACTCAAATTTTTAATATTCGTATTCTATTCCCTAATATCTTTCATTTGATACCTACATTGTCCCGATTGGACTACTTTTGATTTTGGTTTGTGTTTTTGGCATAGGGGGAAGGGTCCGTCCCCCTTTCGGTACCGAAAAATTATATAGCCTATGTTTCCTTTTCGGACCAACCTACACAACCTACGAAAATTTCGAGAAAAACGGTTCTGCCGTTTTACAGTCTATACGGAACAAACACACCGAGTCCCATATATCCGTGATTGGCTAATGTGCTTATTTTGGGCGTTTTTGTGGGGGTGGGGCGGCCCCCTATACTTCAACATGAATTTGTATGGCAGATTCGTTACTACTACCGCATACTTTTCATTTGATACCCATATTGTTCTTATCGGTCCACTTTTGATTTTGGGGTAACGGTGGAGGGTCCGCCCCCTTCAGTTATCAATAAATTATAAAGCCTATTCCTACTTCCTAGCCATATTCGTAATCTACTCACGATTACTTTTAAATTGAGCCCCATATTGATCTTCAAATAAACCTATTTTAAGGGGTTTTGGGGCTGGGGCGGTTCCCCAGTTACTTGGACCCAACTTTTATTATAAAATTCGTACTCTACTCTTGAATACCTTTTATTTGAATCCCATATTGTTCCTATCGGTCCACTTTTATTTTTGAGTAGTACTTTTGGCGTAAGGGGGAGGGTCCGCCCCCCTCCCGATATCAACAAAATTATATAGCCTATGTTTCCTTCCAGACCAACCTACACAATCTGTGAAAATTTCAAGGTAATCGGTTCAGTCGTTTTTGAGGGGTTTGACAGGGGTAGCAGCAAGAAAAGAAAATGTGTTACCCATACTAAACACAGCTTTCACATAGACAAATGTAGATGCATTATAAAATTAATAAGTTCCTTTTATATCTCTAGAGAGTATTGCTATAGGTACACCAATATCCCATTTAAATTTACTAGTCCACTAGTTATGTTGATAAATGGCAACTCTAACAAAATGTTTGCAATTCCTTTTATACCCTTCTGCTCCAATTTCTATGCGACCGCATTACTATTTGCATTCTCTCCGAAGTTAACACATGAAGATGACTTTCATGATGACTTTAACGATCTCCCAATTTTAGTCTTTCGGTCGCTCTTGAAATTGTCGGACGTTCGTCTCGTAAGTGTAAAGAAAAAATTAAAAATGTCTCAGAAAAAACTGCCCAAAAACTTAAGAAGTATTTTAAAAGTTCAAAAAATAAGTTAGTGGAGTGAAAAATTGTGTAGTGTTGAGAAAATTCAAGAATTAAACAATGAAAATTTGATTTACAAGAAGTATTCTCAATTTGTTGCCCCGTTATGTGTTAGTCATGCGATGTGGTTGTTGCAATTGAGTGTGCTGCCTTCGTCGATGAGCAGAGTATGAGCTGCGCTGTGAGCTGCAGTTGGAGTGAATTTGCTTTTGGTGCCTCCAATAAAAAAAGGCAACAACATAACAACAACATCTTAAAGTCTTTGTTTTTGCTAAGTGTGGGGTGGTGTGGTTTTTGCAAATGAAAGAGGAGCAAAGTGTTTATTATGGCAGTTTGAACAAAACGCAAAATCTGAGAATATTTGTCGGTTCGGTATCCATTTACGGTTCGGTGAAGCGATAACATATAAATAGGCTTTGGAGATTTTTGATAAATGGTAAGTCATATGATATAACATATTTTATATGATTGATTTGTTCGTGATTTTTCGAACCGATTAATAATTTGAATGATTAATTTGTTGAAATAAAAGTGTTTGGCTAAGTAAATTTTTTGGTGATAAAATTACATATTTTCGTTTTTATATCAAACTGCTTTTGTAAAATGGAGGGGTATACGATTTTTTTGCGAACAACTTTTGAAAGAAGCTTTTTCAAAGACTTAATTTTTAATTAATTTTCTCCAAAGACAAACTATTTATATGAAATTTTCTAAGGGCTAAATTCACATGATGATGTTTTTGAAACAATACAAAAACTTTAATAACACAAAACATTTATTAAAATTTTGTCATAAGTAATGAGGAAATGTCCTACTGAATAGAATCAAATAGTTTTTTTTGCCACAAAATCAACTATCGAAATAATATATCCGTTAATAAATATTACGAATAGCGAACATAGTTCCAGTTTTTTTAAATTTTCTTTAAAAACCAAATTCAATAAAATTTTCTTAGAAAAATTTTTTTTTTTAAATTTCTAACGGGTACTGAATTACTTTTTTTAAAACATTACGAAAATAACAATTTTATTCAAATTTTACCATAAGTAAATACGGATTGTCCTTCTGAATGAAATGCATTAAAATCTATTATCTCAAAAAAGTAATCAGCGAAAAATATCGCGAAAAACTTTCCTTAAACACAAAATTTGAATCAGTTTTTTCTGCAAACAAGATTTCTATTATTTTTTCTCAAGGCGCAACTTCAATGCAATTTTCGCTTAACACAGTATTTGAAACAAATTTCCATAAATAAAAAAAGTCTACAAAATTTTTAGAAAAAATTTTTCTAAGACAAAAATTGCCACAAAATTTTCTGTAAATATAAAAATGAAAATAAGATTTTCTCTAAGGACAGCATTTTAATGAAAACAAAAACATTTTTCTGTAAGCAAAAATCCAATAAAATTTTCACAAGTACATATTTTTAGGAAAACTTTTCAAGGCAAAATGTTAGAAATTTTCATTTAACACAGAATTTTAAGGAAACATGCTTCGAACACAAAATTTTTTCTATGAGCGAAAATTCAAAGGCTCCACTTGAAAACGATTTCCTGATTTTATAACTTGAGTCTGAAAAGGTCCCGACTACTCGCACTGGTGATCCGAGCTCGATTATTCATATTCACCACCATAGTAAGGGGGAGTTTACTGGTCATTCCGTTTGTAATACCTCAAAATATTGATTTGCGACCCCTTATATAGTATATAGATTATGCCGGGTCGATTTTTGTTTAAAATTGTATAGCATAAACATAAACAACATACAATTTTAAGATGTTTCTCCGAAGAAACCACGTATCTAAAAAAAATCCTAGTCCGCGCCTTTCAAATATTGATGTAAGACCCCTTAAAGCATATATATTTTTGATCGTCTCGACATCCTGAGTCGATCTTGTAATGTCCGCCGTCTGTCTGTGGCCGCTTGAAATTTTTCATAGATACTTAATTTTGATGTAGGTCGTTGGGGATTGCAAATGGGCCATATCGGTTCAGATTTGGCTATAGCTCCCATATAAATTGATAAATTGATGTCAAGATTTGATTTCTTGAACACCTGGAAGCCGCCATTTTTGTCCGATTTGTTACTCATTTAATATTCATGGGTTTCGTTTAGCAAGAATTGATCCGACTCTATGCCTAGGGTGATCCGAGTCTTTTTTAAATACCACATATCGTTGAGTAACTTATAAGTTGTTAGAACACAATTTGGCTACATTCGTAACTTAACACTTGCCTTCCTTTTTCTATTTTTAGCAAACAAATAAATAAACAGCATACGTTTGACATTTCCGTAAAGGAAATTGTTTTTGAAATCTACATACATTAAAAAATTGCCATAAAACATTGATCTAGCTCTCATTTTAAGCGCTTCAGAACCCTTTAATTGTCTAGCCGCTGTCCCCATTCTTTTGCACATAACTATATCAACCATTACTTAACCTTGAAATACCTATACACAAAAAGTTTTTTTTATGATCATGCTAATTCTGTTTCCATTTAAAAATTTCTATAAAACATCGATCTAGCTCTCATTTTAAGCGCTTCAGAACCCTTCATTTGTCTGTCTTGCCGCTGTCCCTATTATTTTGAACATAACTGTATCCACCTTTTCTCAACCTTGAAATACCTATACACTACAAGTTTTTTCTAATCATTTTAATTTGTCGGATTGGAACTTTATGTTACGCTCTTTTCCGCTTCCATTTTTTCTTTGCCTTTGTTAAGTCACGCTGCATGCAAAAAGTGAGTCGTCCATATAAGTGCACCATAGCTTTGTATACCATTTTCTTTCTCTCTACATCTCTCTTTTTCGCAAACTCAAATTCCAATTCCAACATAAGTTCTCCACAAATGTTCTTTCCATTCATTGGTAAGTCTCATTGGGTTGATACATTTTTTTTTGTTGGACCATTTTATTTAACTCGGGTGATCGTCGCGTGAACAACTTTAGTTTCGAAATATGGACGTTTTCTTCGGCATTCAAAGTTTTCTCGACAAAAAGCAAATCTATAAAGCTAACAGGAGCAAATTAAGAATTTGTTGAAAAGGAACATTTTACAACCGCACTCATTTATTATTGGTTTACCTTACGTTGCCTTATACATTTCTCCGTTTGCTTTTGTTAATTTACTAACGAATTCTATCGGGTTTCGCGTGTGCAGTTTTGAGGATAGGAGTAAAAAAACAAAAAGTAAGGATAGCTTAAAGTGCAAGAACAAAAAATAAAAAAAATTATACCGAGCACAATGTTTCCATCTTAAAATTGAAATACTGGCCTTTTGTGTATTTTTCTGTTAATGAATCGAAAAAGAAATATGCCGTTATGCGTACATGTAAAAGTAAAATCAAAAGCAAAAAATTGGTTGGAACTCTCTCTCTCCTCACCCCCCAACAGCACCCTAATTCTGTTTGATTTGCTAATCTAACGTGCTCTCACTCAATCTCTCTCTCTCTCTCTCTTTGGTGGATATTAGTTTAGTTGTCTTTTTGGAATGGATTTACAGTCGCTCTGCCGGCAGAGCTGTTCGCGTCGAAAGACTTGTTGTGCGAGTGCCTTTGCAAAACAGTACAATAGCATATACGTGGACGAGTATGTGTATACAACACGGTTTTTAGTGGAGATTCTTGATGACAACTGCAACGGCAAATGGCATGGCATGAATGAGAGATCTTATGTATTAATGCATTTTATTCATGGATTTAAAAGGGAATTTGAAAGTTTGTCTTAAAAGCCAGCCTGGGTAAAGCTTTAAGTGGAAATCCGCGTTATTAAAAAAGGTTAGTAGTTTTTTTATTTTCTTTAATTAAAATGTATTGGGCTTGCGTTAACTAAGTTAAGTGTAAACAGCGGAAACATATGCAAATGTATATATTTTTTTTGGAGCGTCGGGAAATTTTTTTGATTACACAGAAACAGTTTCATGGAATGGACATTCAGAAAGCGCTAAAAGATATTTGCATATTTTATTAAAACTGCATCTTTTTTGTATTTTTGCATATTTTTGTTGATATTAAAAACCCCATATATGGGTGAACTGATTTCATCGAATTTTGTTTTTTACTCTTAAAGTAACCCAAAAAAAATGAGTCCGATAAACAAATTTACGGTCAAGATATTTGGGGAGCGGCACACCCAAACGGACGTAGACAAAACGGGACTATTATCTAATCTTCCGATAAAAATTTATTAGGCCCATAGAAGACCCATTTAATCGATTTCGCTGAAATTTTAAACTGTGAGTTACATAACACCCCTCAAAAAATGTAATCTAAACCGGACCATATTCGAATATAGCTGAAATATAGACCTATCTTCCGATATAAGGTTTTGGGTACACAAAACGCGCATTTATCACGGAATTTCGATGAAATTTAAAACATGTACAGTCGAACTTCTCTATAACGAACTTTCTTTAACACCTCAGCAATAATCATTCAAAATTTCAAAGTGTTATCTCTACAGGTTCTGTAATGGCAGGGTTTTAACCATTTTTTCGATTCTCTCCCACTGCATGTTTCTTTATTTTTGCATTTAGGTAAAACTTGACATAATTTTGGACAGTTTCTCTATAAAAAAGTTTCTCTATAATGTAGTATTTCGTTGGACCACAACTGCTACGTTATAGAGTAGTTCGACTGTATTTACATAAGACATTTCGCCATTCGTTTAAGGGCAAAACTATCGATTTAGCGCCTTCAAATTTGTGCCGCTTAGGGAAATTTTTGTTTTTGTTTTGCTAATAATTTTCTTTTCGACTGGGAATAGTCGTCAGCTGCAATAAAAACCAGAACAAACATTTTTTAAAATTTTTGTTTTGTATATTTGGTTTCTTGTGAAAGTTGCAATAGTTTTTCATATTTATTTTTATACATACCACCATAGAAGGGGGTTTCCAAGTTTGGTCACTCCGTTTGCAATGCCTTGAAATATTGACCTACGACCATGTAAAGTGTATATATTCTGATCGTCTTGATATTCTAAGTCGATCTAGTCATGTCCTTCCGTCTGTCTGCCAAAATTGAGGTCGAACGAATAGAGTTAGCCCCTTTAAAACTTTGCAGAGATACTTCTTATTGATGTAGGTCATTGGAAATGGCAAATGAACCATATCGGTTCATATTTGGATATAGCCCCCATATAAGACAATCCATAGATTTGACTTCTTGAGCCCCTAAAGGGTGCAATTATAATACGATTTGTCTTTAATTGTGCTCAATGACTTCTCCGACGACCTTAAGCATCTGTGCCAAATATGGTTTGAATCGGTCCATAACCTGATACAGCTCCCATATAAACCGATCCCCTGATTGTACTTATTGAGCCCCTAGAGGGTGCAAATCTCTACCGGAATTTTGCACAACAACTTTGCGTATGACGTCTAATATATGTGCCAAGTATGGCCTGAATCGAACCTTAACCTGACATAGCTACTATATAAACCTATCTCTCAATTTGAATTGCACCGAGATTGTTTCCAAAAATGCAATATCTCATAAAGTTGCAAGTGGACACAGATGATTCATACCGCAATATAATCACAAGACAACATAGTAGTTTATCAAAAAGAAACTAGATTGAATGCCCTTGAATCTCGCAAGTTCCAGTCCATGGAAGTCATAATTTGATTTTTTTGCAGTTTGAGTATAAGCTTCTTTAGGATAAATTTTTATATTCACCACCGAAGGATGGGGGTATATTCATTTTGGCATTCCGTCTGCAACACATCGAAATGTCCATTTCCAACCCTATAAAGTATATATATTCTTGGTCAGTGTAAAAATCTAAGACGATCTAGCCATGTCCGCCCTTCTGTCCGTCTGTCTGTTGAAATCGCGCTACAGTCTTTAAAAATAGATAAATTGAGCTGAAACTTTGCACCGATTCTTTTTTTTGTCCATAAGCAGGTTAAGTTCGAAGATGGGCTATATCGGACTATATCTTGATATAACCTCCCTATGGACCGATCCGCCGATTTAGGGTCTTAAGCCCATAAAAGCCACATTTATTATCCGATTTTGCTAAAATTTAGGACAGTGAGTTATGTTAGGATCTTCGACATCGTTCTTCAGATCGATCCAGATTTGGATATAGCTGCCTATAGACCGATCCGCTGATTTAGTGTCTTAGGCCCATAAAAGACACATTCATTATACGATTTTGCTAACATTTGGGCCAGTAAGTTGTGTTAGGCCCTCCGACATCTCTCTGCAATTTGGCCCAGATCGGTCCAGATTTGGATATAGCTGTCATATCGACCGATCTCTCGATTTAAGATGTTGCTCCCATAAAAGGCGCATTTATAATCCGATTTCACTGAAATTTGACACAGTGACTTATGTTTGGCTTTTCGACATCCGTGTCGTATATGGTTCAGATCGGTTTATTTTTAGATATAACTACTAAAATGAGCAATATTTTGTTATACACAATTGAACAATGGCTTATTAGTATTTGGTCCAAATCGGAACATATTTCGATATAGCTGACATGGGGCATAAGTTGTGCATTTTTCACCGGATTTAGACGAAAATTGGTTTACATATATACCGGAGGTGGTGGGTATCCAAAGTTCGGCCCGGCCTACCTTAACGCCTTTTCACTTGTTTTACTATAACATAATACCACAGGTTAAAAAGTATATATATTTTTTCAAGTTTATAAATTAATACATAACGCACTTAATGACAACACAAATTTTTGTTCAATTCATTGACACAAACGAAAAATTTATATCCTAATTGATAATGCAAAAAAACACTCGTGGCAATGCTAAGTATGCACCCGCTGAAACATATATTGGGTTTAACAGTTTACAGCTGTAGAATCGATTTTCAAGATCGGTGCAATGTTTGTGATCGATTGAGGTGTAATTTTGCCGATTTTAAACAAGTTGAAAATTGAGCTTTGAGTCACTAGATCAGTCATTTTGTCCTTCGACCTGACTTCTTCAGCTCTTAGAAACCGCAATTGATATCTGATTGTGAAATTTTGCACGGAGTGTTCTGTTGCGACTTCCAACAACTGTGTCAAGAACGATCCAAATCGGTATTTCGCCTGATTTAGTTCCCATATAACCCAATATCCCGATTAAACTTCTACGGCTTTTAAAAACTTTAATTTTTGCCTAATTTGGCATAAATTTGGTACGTAAAGTACATATGTGCCCTCCGACTAATTCCATTCGTGTAAATTTTTAGCAGAATCCGTGGTGGTAGCACGTTTTTACTTACTTTCATGTGGTCTCAAAATCTCTTTGGAGTTTTGAACGAATATTGTCCAACTTTAGATTATCAATATCTATTTAATAAATGGCATAGCAAAAAACTTAAAAATGCAAATGTATTAACTTTAATAATTTTTTATGACAATATAATTCGAAACATCATTGTTAAAATGGTTTAGTTCTGACATTTTGTAAATTTTCTTTTTAAGTTGAATGCAAGAAAGCCACAAATTCCATAAATCCACCATAATTCAACCTTGAAATTCCTATGCACAAAAGTTTTTTCTAACCATGCAAATTTGCTCTTTTCCGTTTCCATATTTCGTTTGCCTTTGCTAAGTCTCGCTGCATACAAAGTGCAAGTCGCCCAAATCAGTGCTCCACTGCTTTATTTACTGTTTACTCTCTCTTCCTCTCTCTCCCCGCTCACTCAAATTCCAATTCCAACATAAGTTCTCCACAAATGTTCTTTCCATTCATTCTACTGTGTGTGTTGGCAAGTTGGGTTGAAGGAATATTTTGTTGCACCATTTCATTTAGTATAACTCGGGTGATCGTCGCGTGAATAACTTTAACTTCGTAGTACGCACGTTTTCTTCGGCATTCAAAGTCTTCCCATTAAAAAGCAAATCAATAAAGCTAACAGGAGCAAACCAAGAATTTGTTTAAGTAGAATATTTTGCAACCGTACTCATATATTATTGGTTTACCTTACGTTGCCTTATACATTTCTCCGTTTGCGTTTGTTAATTTATTAGGCGAATTTTATCGGTTTTCAAGTGCGCAGTTTTGAGGACAGAAGTAAAAAAGACAAAAAGTAAGGATATTTTAAAGTGCAAGAACAAAATGTGTTCAATATATCAAAAGAAAAAAATAATACATATAAAGCACAATATTTCCATGTGAAAGGGAAATACCGGCCTTTTGTGACTTCTTCTGTTAATGAATCGAAAAAGAAATATGCCGTTATGCGTACATGTAAAAGTAAAATCAAAAGCAAACAATTGGTTGGAATTCTCTCCTCACCCCCCAACAGCAGCCCTATTCTGTTTGATTTGCGAATCTTAAGCGCTCACGCTCAATTTCTCTCTTTCTCTCTCTCTCTCTGCTATTGTTGGATATTGCTTTGGTTGAAGTTTTAGTACGGGTTTACGGTCGCTCTGCCGGCAGAGCAGCTCGCGTCGAAACACAATTCTTTCCTTGTTGTGCGTGTGCATTAGCAGAACAATACCATAGTATATACAAATGAAAGGTGTTTAATGGGGGGGTTGGGATTCTTGATGGGAACTGCAAAAGGCAAATGGCATTGAATGGTCGTGTGTGTGTGTTTGCTAAATGAATGGAGATCTTACGTAGCAATGCAAGATGAACCGCAGCATTTAATTCATGAACTTACAAGGGAATTGAAAATTTGTTTTATATTTTCAAATATAACTACTATTAGAAGCCAGTCTGGATAAAACTTTAAGTGGATATCAGCGTTTTAAAAAGGTTAGTATTTTTTATTTTTATTTTTTTAATTGTGTTGGGCTTGATTTAACTAACTAAAGAGTAAATGGTGGAAACATGTGTAAATATCTATATAAATATTTTGAAGGGTCGGGAAAATTTTTTGACGAAAACACAAATATATATATTTGACTATTTTATGAAAACTGCATATTTATACCCTACACCACCACTTTGGTACAGGGTATTATAGATTTCTGCATTTGTATGCAACGCTAAGAAGGAGAAAAGCTAGACCCATTGACAAGTATACTGATCGACTCAGAATCACTTCCTGAATTGATTTAGCCATGTCCGTCTGTGAGTCCATGTATTCTTGTAACCAAAGTGCAGGTCGTATTTTTGACCGATTGTCACGAAATTTTGCACATGCCGCTCTTTTGGCCGAAGGACAAACGCAATTGATTTTGAAAAAAATCGGTTAAGATTTAGATATAGCTCCCATATATATCTTTCATCCGATATGGCTTTTTAAGGCTGTAGAAGCCACAATTTTCGTCCGACATATGTAGACCTCTTATTTTATTTGAGGTCTACATATGTGTGCAAAATTTCATAAAAATTGGTTCAGATTTAGACATAGCTCCCATATATATCTTTAATCCGATATGGCCGTATAAGGCTGTAGAAGCCAACATTTTTTACCGATCTTTACAAAAATTTGGCATGGAGTGTTTTATTTGACGTCTCCAAATTTGTGCAAAATTTCATAAAAATCGGTCCAGATTTAGATATAGCTCCCATATATATGTATCGCCCCATTTGCACTTAAATGACCGTAGTAGCTACAATTTTCAACCGATCAGCATAAAATTTGGCACGGACGTAGACAGATTGGGACTATATTTGACTCGAATTAAAGTTTGAGAATACAATACGAAAAGGACTTGGTTCCATAGAAGGCTCATTTATTAATCGATTTTGCTGAAATCTTAAACCGTGATTTACGTTATCCTCTTCAACAAATGACCTTTCGCCATTCTAGCCGAGTTCGGTTCAGATCATGTTTGGATATAGCTGCTATATGAATTCATCTAACGATTCAAGGTTTTAGGTCGAAAAAGGCTCATTTGTTATTCGATTTTGTGAATTTGTAACAATATGTCCCTCCGATGTCGAAAAGATCAAGTGGAGAAAGACATCACGAAATTAGCTATCAGAAACGAAGAAAGAGTGCGGAAAATTAAGGCGCTTGGAAATCTATTCTGAGTTCGGTTAAAGGAATAAATGTCCTATCGTGGCCTTTTATACTAATGCAGAAAAACTAAAAGAAATTAAGAAATTTGTATATTCAAATAAAAATGATGCTGAATCGGAACTATAAAGGAAATGTACTATTGGTAAACGATTTTTTCCATTTGCAAAGAAAATCTCCGATCATGGAGATCGTCTCGAAAGAAAATAAACAAAAATGTTGTCTTTTTATTAAAAACAAAATTCTTATGATTTTTACAAAAGGTCTTTGACTTTATACACTAAACAATTCGTTTCCTAATTTTAAAAACTTGAGCCAAAAATAAAAAAATTACAAAATTTCCGACTTGTTAAGGAAAAATTTCTTTCTTTCCATATATATATATATGGGGACAAAAATGTCGCTGAAGGTTAGGAAATTTAGTTTAGGGAAAGGCAATGTTGTACCCTAGTTAAAGACACGGAAAAGACTTACAATAAGGGGCATTTTTAAATGTTGTTGTAATTAGACAGTCATCGATGAAGTAAAATGATAATCAATCAGCGATCAAAATTCAAAACGGATGGCTGTGACCGTTAGTTTATAGCAACTTAAATTTTAATTTTGTTTATAGCAAAGGATTGGTTCTTTGGCTCGTAATCATTTTTGAAATCATTCGATCAAAGAGAAAGAAAATATTCAGCCAACTTTTTTTTCTATGTTACGTAAATAAATGGCAATGTTAATCGGTGCTTACAACAAAAGTTTTTTGACCTTAAGTGTATAATTAATTTAAAAGCAAAAAAATCTTTTAAGAATTTCTTTCTTAAGATAATAATAATTTTCTACATACAAAACAAAATTTTGTATAACTTTTGTAAATTGTTCCGAACACAAAATTTTGAGAAATTTCAAGCAAATATTCACTAAAGACAGCATTATAAACAAAATTTTAATGAAGCTTCCCTTATAAAAAACATTTTTTTAACCAATTTTCGTTAAAATGTTCTCCAAGGACAAAACTCCAACGAAATTTTCAAAGACATTTTTTTTATAAAATAGATATTCTAGCGGGAAAATATTAATAAATTTTGGTCTTAGGACAAAATTTCTGAGAAATTGTTTCTAAAAACAAATTTTTAATTAAAAAGACAATTTTTCACTAAATTTTGTTTAGGGAATATATTTTTTTTGTTAAATTTTTAAAGAAGGAACTATTTCGAAAATGAGGTTTTCTCCAAACTCAAAATTTTAATCAAATTTGTTTTAAAGACAACGCTTTAGTGAACTTTTTTAACACAAAATTTCGATGACATTTTTTTTTTTGAAAACAAAATTTCACACAGGCTTGCCCTCCTCGAAACTATTATTTTAAAGACAAAATTTCAATACAATCATTTCTAAAGACAAATTTTTTCTAAACACATAGTATCATCGAAATCTCCGTCTAAAGAAAATTAATTTTCATTCCTATTTCTCTTTCGCGACGAGCTCAATGATTGAAGAAATTTGAAGGTGCCAAGGGCCGAAAATTGGTAGGTTGTTCTTATATCGAACTCATTGCGAAAACGGCTCTATCCTATAAATACCACATGAACCACTCTCGACAACCCTGCCTATCAGCTGTCCTTTTCCCAATGCATGTGTTTTTGTGTAATCGCAGATTTTTTGTCTGCACAAATTACATTACTCTCATTTTTCTAAATAGAAGTTTTCCATGATAATTTTTCTAATGAAAAATTCTCCAAATATAAAATTTAGCCTAGGTCAAAAAAATATTTTTTTAAAGACAAAATTTCAACACTTTTCAATGAAATTGTTTCTTAGGACAAAACTTCAATGAATTTTTCAAAGAAAACATTTTTTGCCAGGCCTTGCCCCCCTCGATATTTTTTCTAAAGACAAAATTTAAATTATTTTTTTTTAAAGACAAAATTTAAAAAAAATCTCTAAATACCAATATCAACAAAAATTTTCTAAAGATAAAATTAAAAAAAAAAAAATCTAAAGACAAAATTTAAACAAAAATGATTCTAAAGACAAAATTTGAAAAAATCTTTTTAAAAACAAAATTTCAATAAAATACTTTCTACAAACCAAAATTTCAATGAAATGTTTTCTAAAGCAAAATTTTAATGATTTTTTATTTAAAATTTCTTTGAAGTTAAAACTGCATGCAATTTTCTAAAAAACATATATATATATAAATATTTAACAAAATTTTCACTAAAGACTTACATTTGGGCAAACAATAATTTTTTTTTTACAATTTACTACTTTTTGAATTGTTAAATTTCTTACAACATATTTTTTTGTAAATTTTTTTCATTTTTATACATACAATATATACTTATTAGGACGGGTTGATTCGAATGAATTGAACAAAACTAAAAATCGCATAGAAAAAACGTAATCTACATTAAATTTTAAGAAAAATCTCCGAAGAAACCATGGATTTTAATTTCAACTCTAATTCGCCCCTTTCGACATGAAAAAAGCTATTATTTCTAGCATTTATTTTTATTGCAAAGGCGGGTATATACATTTTCGAGCCGAGTGGCTCGGACAAGGACTTAATTTAGAAACATGGATTGTTCGGAGATATAAAAAAATAAACATACACATAATTGGTTTTGTATAAAACAATTTTGCAAATAATTGGAAATTTCCTTATGCGGTATGTATGAGAAACTGTGGGGAAAATTTACTAGCCAAATTCCCAAAATGTTAACAAAAAATTCGAAAACTTCCTAAATTGGCAAAAGTTTTCATACAGGTGAAATCTATCTATCACACCCAATTAGTGAGCAGTTTTTTTTTTTGGTTCCAGCATCTTCCTTGTTTTTTCCAGAAAAAAAAATTTTTTGACTTACAAAGTCATAATGCCAAATGTGGGCATATTAGCAATGAGTAATGAAATTTTTGCTCTGTCAATTCACAGAAATATCTGCTTTGCCTTTAAATAGTGTTTTGGCAAGCAATTCCGATTGGTTCATTCCTGTACCCAGTAGCGATAACAATTTTCCATAAAGAAATTGGAAGTATTTTTACCAATTTTAAAGTTACAGAAGCATTTTAAAATTTTTTTTTTCGGTTTCGAATCACTGTGAGGTGGGGGCCCACCCATATTAAACCCCTGACTGAGGTGGCACTCATATAAACCTATCTCCCGATTAAACTTCAACGGCCACAAAAAGTCTCGCTGCATACAAAGTGTGAGTAGTCCAAATCAGTGCAGCTCTGCTTTATTTACTGTTTACTCTCTCTCCACATCTCTTTCCCCCGCTCACTCAAATTCCAATTCGTACATTACTTCCCAACAAATGTTCTTTCCATTCATTCTACTGTATGTGTTGGCAAGTCTTATTGGGTTGCAGGAATTTTTTGTTGGACCATTTCATTTAGTATAACTCGGGTGATCGTCGCGTGAACAATTTTAGTCTCGTAGTACGCACGTTTTCTTCGGCATTCAAAGTCTTTCCACTAAAGAGCAAAACAATAAAACTAACAGGAACAAACCAAGAATTTGTTTAAATAGAATATTTTACGACCGCACTCATATATTATTGGTTTACCTTACGATGCCTTATACATTTCTCCGTTTGCGTTTGTTAATTTATTTGGCGAATTCTATCGGTTTTCGCGTGTGCAGTTTTGAGGACAGAAGTAAAACGACAAAAAGTAAGGATAGTTTAAAGTGCAACAACAAAATGAGTTGAATATATCAAAAGAAAACATTAATACAAAGCACAATGTTTCCATGTCTTCTTCAGTTAATGAATCGAAAAAGAAATATGCCGTTATGCGTACATGTAAAAGTAAATCAAAAGCAAAAAATTGGTTGAACTCTTTCTCTCCCCACCCATCAACAGCAGCCCAATTCTGTTTGATTTGCGAATCTTATGCGCTCTCACTCAATCTCTCTCTCTCTCTTCGGTGAATATTTCTTTAGTTGACGTTTTAGTACGGGTTCCCTCTAGTGCAAGTACATTAGCAAATCAGCAGCATAGCATAACAAAGAACACGGAGTTTAGTGGAGATTCTTGATGGCAACTGCAGAAGGCAAACGGTATTACATGTCCGTGTGTGTGTGCGCTTGCTAAATGAATGGAGATCTAACGTATCAATGCAAGATGAATCGCGGCATTTTATACATGGACATACAAGAGAGTTTAAAAATTTGTTTAATATTTTTGAATATAACTATTAGAAGCCAGACTGGGTAAAACTTTAATTGGATATCAGCGTTTTAAAAAGGTTAGTAGTTTTTATTTTTTAAACAAAATGTATAGGTCTTACAATAACTAACTATGCCTATTTCAATATTAAGAAAACAATTATGAGCTTGATTAAAATTGGCATAAGAATTTGTAATCTAATAACGTTAATTATTTTTGCTCTAAAAAAGACGAAAAGCTTAAAAATGGATAAATATTGCTTTTTTTTTTAAACATTTCTCAATATAAACCATACTCGGTTTGAATATCGCTGATGCATAGAGGAGCTCACTGCCAAACTCAAGGAAGCGCATATTGGTCTGATCAGACCAATGCTAAATGCTAAACAAATTGTGGGGAAGCCACATTTCTATGAAAAGGGAGCTTAATGTATAAGTGGAATTAAAGGTTCTTTATAAATTAAAAACGGAAAATTATACAATTTTGATTTATCTTGGACATTATATCTTAATGAAATTAATACTTACGAATTTGAGCGGACCACAACATACATTTTGCAATTTTTGGTACTGTCAACAGATTTAAAACATTTATTTAAATTTTTTTAGCTAAAAACTAAGTTGACCTATTATGAAAATAAAAAATTTGTTCACTGAAAAAAAAAATTATTTTTATAACCACATTCAACCAAATTTGTTATTCAAAGCAGCAAAAATATTTGCTAAAACAGCAGTTTTTGTATGCTGAAAATGGGAAAGCAGACCTTACTGCTGTTTTAGCAAAAAACATAGGGCTGCTGTATTAGCAAACATTTCTTACTGCTACTTCAACTCACAAAATTTGCTGTTTTGAATACACAAGTCCGCTGAAAAAAAGTATATGCTACTTGTTATGGCTGCCTGCTACTTGTTTTGATTACTTTAGTTTTTGGAATTATTTTTAGAAATTTTGTTGGAAAAGATGATTTTTATTCGAGGAATATTATTGTAAAGAAGCTATCTGATCCATTTATTGGTATACATTTCTAAATGTGGCTGAGCTAGCTCGTATTTTTGTTATTGCTCTACACCCTGAAAAATAAGTCTGCTGATATCAGCAAACACTGGTGCTAATTTCAGCATACTTTTTTCTGTGAGTGCACCACCATAAGATGGGGTTATACTAATCTAATCATTCCGTTTGTTATCCCTCGAAATATTGATCTGCGACCCCAAAATGTACATAAATTTTGGATCGTCTCGACATTCTGAGTCGATCTAGCCATGTTTGTCCGTCTATCGAAGTAGCGAAAGCGGTAAAAAAAATCAATGATTTTTTCCTAAAGCTTAAAATTTTAATTACATTTCTTTTTTTAAACATACCATTTTCATGACTTTTCTTGCAAACTCAAAAATTCAATGAAATTTTTTTTAACAAAATTTCAATGATTTTTTTTATACAAAATTTCAAAAAAAAATTTTTTAACAAAATTTAAATGAAAATAAAGTTTTAATGCGGTTGTTTATAAATAATTTTTCAATGAAATCTTTATTTTGCACTTCTTGGAACCAAAATGAAAGAATTTTGAATGGATCATTTAGTCGCCCATTATATATTTTCTTCTTGAACCTACATGGCAAATTTCAGACCTCTAGCTATATCTGTAACGAAAGTACCAAATGGTATCAACTTTGGTACCAAAGTGTTCCATTTTTTATAGATCATTTAGCCAAAAATCATATATTTCTTAGTCACACCTACATGCCACATTTTAGATCTCTAGCACCATCTATGAAAAAAGTACAAAATGGTACCAATTTTAGTGGCGAAATGTTTGAATATTTAATAGATCATTTGGCCACCCATCATATATTTCTTAGTTGTACCTACATTGTACCAAATTTCAGACCTCAAGCTCCATTTGAACAGAAAGTACAAAATGGTACCAATTTTGGTACAAAAATGTACGAATTTTGAATAGATCATTTAGTCATCATCATTTATTTCTTATTGATGACAGATGTCTTTTAAGTCAAATTTCAAAATTTTACTTCCATTCGCCCTGTACAAAGTTTACCCATTTCGTACTTTTTGGTACTTTTTTTAGTACCTAAATGTACAAAATTCCATCAATTCTATAAGTCACTCTATAGTAACCTAATTTAAGTTGTCATAGTGTACCTAAGTTTCAAACTTCAGAGTTCGAGTTCAATTTACAAAGAAAGTACCAAACATTACCGATTGCGGTACTAAACGCAACATTTGTCCCACTTCCGGTACAATTTTCCATTTTTTTTTTTCAAACCTTATTATTTCTAGACGCTCTTTAATGTGAGCCCAAGAACATAAATCTGGGCCTTTCCGTTCACGCTGGGAATATACATATTATTTCGTACTTTTTGGTACCTAAGCGTGTGATATTCGTACGCAAATCCAGCCTTATCACGCGTCTATGACCCAAGAGCAACATTTGTGCAACATTTCATGATTCTTGCTGTAGCCGTTTGGGCTGGGCGATGATCAGTCAGTCACGCTTCCCTTTTATATATAGAAAATTTAAATAAGAAAAAAAAAAATACTCTAGCTCGAATTTAAAAACGGACTCCTATAAAAATTACATAATTATATTTTATTATTCTAAAAAAAATTTTTGATTAAATTCTTTTTTTGTTGAAACATTTTTTACTACTTTGTTGCGGAGTCGGAGTCGAAAAAATTATCTGTTTACAATACCAACCGACCTACACTTTGCTTGCGCTGCGAAATGTGAATTTGTTGTCCAATTCCCAAACTTTGTTTGTTAGAGAATGGCTTTTAGTTTTATAAAAAAAATGCTCTCAGTGCCAAAAATCTCTAATTGTTGTGGAGAAATTCGACTTACAAAAATAATTTTAAGATTTTTTAACGAGCCTTACAGTGTATTTTGTGATTTGTGAAGACATTTGTGACAATTTCGTTTACCTAAATACTTAGGTAATTCTGCCAATTTTTTTTTTAATGGCAGAATTATTTATTCTATTTTTTTTTGTTCCACTGTGTGGCTTTCGAATTTCTTAAAGACCATTCCCCATAATCTGTGAAAATTTTAAGAAAATATTCAGCCATTTCGGCACCGCAAACAAAAAAAAAAACATTGTTTGAATTTCAGAAATCTATAATGACTTGATACATTAAACTTTTTTTTTAAACTTTCTAATAATTTTAGATAAATAGTTCTTAAAATAAGTTAAAATACCGATTTTTCCATTAAATTGATTAAATTTTTGCTTTTTTTAATTTAATTTTGTAATTTTAGTATTGCTTTATAAGAGTTCTTTTTATGCTTTTTTATATTCTTAAATATATATATTTCTTTAATTTAGTTTAAATTATGTCACCTTGCAGTTGCTTTGTTATAAAGTCGAATAAAAGAAAATCATAAATTCATTTTAACTAACACACATCAACCTTAAAATGCGTATAATGCGGAACATTTCTCTTATTGCCAATACCTTTTTTATACATTATCCGTTTCCCCTAATACTTGCCTTCGCTAAGTACTCGCATCCTCAATAGTGCAAACAGTTTTATTTGTTTTTTACACTCTCTTTTTCTTACTCTACATCTCTCCCCATTGCTCACTCAAATTCCAACTGGAGCATTGCTCCACACAAATGTTCCTTCCATTTATTCTGCTGTGTGTTTTTGCAAGTTTCTTTGGTGTTAAAGAGTTTTCGTTGGTCCATTTCATTTAGTATATCTCGGTCGATCGTCGCGTGAACAACATAAGCTTCGTGGTACGCATGTTGTGTTCGGCATTAATAGTCGTCTCATTAAAAAGTAAAACAGCAGAGCCAAAGGAATAAGAAATTATGGTTTAAAATCGCACTCGCCTACTAAAGATTTATTTAAAACGTTTGCTTGAACATTTCCCCCTTTGTGTGTGTTAATTTATGAGGCAAATTATCTCGTTTGTGGCTTGTGAAAGTGTTTAGCAGAGCAATAACTAAGGATAACTTAAATGTGCACAAAAAAAAAACTGATTAACAAAGCCAATAGAAAAAAATTCAATGCAAAACTCAACGTTAAGGTGTGTGTGGTTGCTGTTGTTAATGAAAACCCTAAAAGCAAAAATTGGCGCAAATTTCCCTACAAGTAAAAAGCAACACATTTATATTTCAATTGAAAATCAAATGCACTCACTCTCTCCTTCAACCACTCTTTCTCACTCTGTTTGGTTGATATGGCTTTGGCTGAAGTTTTACTACGGGATTACGGTCGCTCTGCCGGCAGAGCAGCTTGCGTCGAATGAACATTCGTTTGTTGTTATGTGAGTGTGTAAATCAAATGCACTCTCTCCTTCAACCACTCTCTCTGTTTGGTGGATATGGCTTTGGCTGAGGTTTTACTACGGGTTTACGGTCGCTCTGCCGGCAGAGCAGCTCGCGTCGAAAGAACATTCGTTTGTGAGTGTATAAGTAAAACAGTACCATCGCATTAAGAAAGCTATGCATACATATGGCATGTTGTGAAATGTTTTTCAACAGAAGTTTTTGAAGGGAACTATAAGGGGAAACGGATGGTAGTGTGTGTTGGCTAGGAGATCTTGTAGCTGAGTTTGAGTTGAGTAACGTTATCTTATGCATGAATTAAGCAGACTATGTAGAACCTGCATAAACAAAAGCAAAGAATTATATGTGACTGCTACTGAAAGCCTACATTGTTGCTGCATTTATACATCCATATGTGTTCACAAGGTTAGTAATTTTTAACTTGATTTAGTAGAGTCATTCTAATTTTGAGGGAAACATTTGAGGGACACCTTTCTTTTAAGCTTATTTTAAAATTAATAAAAGAAGAATTATATGATTAGAATTACTTGATCAGCACCATGTGTATGAATTTTTTTTGCATGAACATGTGCTAAACGGCCTTATTTTAATATTTTGAGTAATTTGTACCAACACATATAAGCGCTCATTCTTAATAAAATAGTCTATACTGTACCTCTAAAATATATCTTTACAGTACCTAGGTTGATGGCGGCACTATTGAAAAGTAAAATTGATGTATTTCAGTACTTCCATTACGTCTTTTGGATGCCAGATGTCGCTATTAAAAATGACTCATCTTTCAGTTATATTTAAGTTACTAATAGTGATCAACAGGTGTCGCTGTTGTAATTTAATCGATAGTCTTAAGACAGGTTTTCGTTCGAAATTTCAGCCAAATCGAAAATTGAGGCTTCTAAGGGCTGAAGAAGTCAAATCAGGGGATCAGTTTATATGGGGGCTACATCTGTTTATAGCTCAAGAAGTCAAATCCGGAGATCGGTATATATGGAGGCTATATCAGGTTATAGATCGATTCGGATCGTACTTGGCATGAATGTTGGAAGCCATAACTCAAGCCTTTGTTCCAAATTGTGAGCCAAATCGGATGTAAATTGAGGCTTCTAAGGGTTCTTAAAGTAAAATGGGGGGATCGGTTTATATGGGGGCTATATCTGTTTATACGCCGATTCAAATTATACTAGGCATGGATGTTGCCAATCACAGCTCAAGTTTTTGTTCCAAATTTTGAGCTAAATCGGATGAAAATAGAGGCTTCTAGGAGCTCAAGAAGTAAAATGGGGGGATCGGTTTATATGGGCGCTACATCTGTTTATACACCGATTCAGATCATACTTGTCATGGATGTAGAAAGTCTTAACTCAAGTTTTTGTTCTAAATTTCAGCCAAATCGGATGAAAATTGAGACTTCCCAGAGCTCAAGAAGTCCTATCCGGGGATCGGTTAATATGGGGGCTATATCTGTTTATAGGCCAATTCGGATCATATTTAGCACGGATGTTGGAAGCCATTACTCAAGTCTTTGTTCCAAATTTTAGCCAAATCGGATGAAAATTTAGCCTTAATGGGTCTCAAGAAGTCCAATCGGGGGATCGGTTATTATGGGAGCTATGTCCAAATCTTAACCGATATGGCCCATTTGGAAACCCTTAACGACCTACATCAATAAGAAGTAAAGGGTGTATTTTTTATATCCTACACCACTACTGTGGTACAGGGTATTATAACTTAGTGAATAAGTTTGTAAGAGAGATGGACCCATTGATAAGTATGCCGATCGACTCAGAATCACTTTCTGATTCGATTTAGCTATGTCCGTCTGACTGTCTGTGTGTCTGTTTGTCTGTCCGTCTGTCTGTCTGTTTGTCTGTCTGTCTGTCTGTCCGTCTTTCCATGTTAATTTGTGTACAAACTACATTTTAATCCGATCGTCTTCAAATTTGGTATGGGCATGTTTTTCGACCTAGGGGCTAAACTCTACCATCTGCGAACATTTCATTAAAATCTGTCCAGCCGTTTTTATACCCTTCACTATAGGATGGCCACCGTGGCGCAGAGGTTAGCATGTCCGCCTATGAAGCTGAACGCCTAGGTTCGAATCCTGGCGAGACTCAGAAACAATTTTCAGCGGTGGTTTCCCCCCTCCTAATGCTGGTAACATTTGTGAGGTACTATGGCCATGTAAAAACTTCTTCCCAAAGAGGTGTCGCGCTGCGGCACGCCGTTCGGACTCGGCTATAAAAAGGAGGTCCCTTATCATTGAGCTTGAACTAGAATCGGATGGCACCCTTTAACATTGATATTTTTGCCCCTGATCCTTAGTGGAATGTTCATGGGCAAAATTTGCAAATTTGCAATTTTTACCGTAGTATGGGGGTATACTAATCTAGTCATTCCACATAAAGTATAAATATTTTTGATCGCCTCGAAATTCAGAGAAGATCTAGCCATGTCTGTCCGTCCCTCATAAGATTATGGACCGATAAGGATCATAGTTGGCACAGTTGTTAGAAGTCAAAACAAACATCTCCTGAAAATCGGATAAGAATTGAGGCTCAAGAATCATGACCCGAGATCCGTTTACATGGCAGCTACATCAAAACGTGGACCGATATGGCCCATTAACAATCCCAACTGACCTACACTTGTAGGAAGTATTCTTGATCATCTTTATATTCTAAGTCCATTTAGCCAAGTCTGTCCACCTGTTCGTCAGTCTGTCGAAAGCACGCTAACTTTCGAAGGATACAGATGTGGTGGAAGGTATAAAAACTTGCTTACTTCGGTTGTTAAAAGGTATGCTATGGGGTCTCAAAATCCATTGGGAAGATCGATTTTTATGGGGGCGACTTGACATTCCAAGTCAATTTGGTCATGTCCGTCCGTCTGTCTATTCAAAGCACGCTTACTTTCGAAGGAATAAAGCGAGGCGCTTCAAATTTTCCACAAATACTTCCTATTAGTGTAGCTCGGTTGAAATTGCAAATGGGCCATGTCGGTCCATGTTTTGATATAGCTGCCATATAAACCGGATCTTGACGTGCTGAGCCTCTAAAGGGCACAATTGTTATCCGATTTGGCTAAAATTTTGCATGAAAATTTTTGTTTTGACTTTTAACAAATGTGACAAATATGGTATAAATCGGTACGTAACCTGATATAGCTGCCTTATAAACTGATCGCCCGATTTCACTTCTTGAGCCTCTAGAGGGCGCAATTATAAACCGATTTGACTGAATTTTTATACCCACCACCGAAGGATGGGGGTATATTCATTTTGTCATTCCGTTTGCAACACATCGAAATATCCATTTCCGACCCTATAAAGTATATATATTCTTGATCAGCGTAAAAATCTAAGACGATCTAGACATGTCCGTCCGTCTGTCTGTTGAAATCACGCTGCAGTCTTTAAAAATTGAGATATTGAGCTGAAATTATGCACAGATTCTTTTTTTGTCCATAAGCAGTTCGAAGTTCGAAGATGGGCTATATCGGACTATATCTTGATATAGCCCCCATATAGACCGATCCGCCGATTTAGGGTCTTAGGCCCATAAAAGCCACATTTATTATCCGATTTTGCTTAAATTGGGACAGTGAGTTGCGTTGAGCCCTTCGACATCCTTCGTCAATTTGGTCCAGATCGGTCCAGCTTTGGATATAGCTGCCATATAGACCGATCCTCCGATTTATGGTCTTTGGCCCATAAAAGCCACATTTTATATACGATTTCGATGAAATTTGGCACAGTGAGTTGCGTTGAGCCCTTCGACATCCTTCGTCAATTTGGTCCAGATCGGTCCAAATTTGGATATAGCTGCCAAATAGACCGATCCTCCGATTTATGGTCTTAAGCCCATAAAAGCCACATTTATTATCCGATTTTGCTGAAATTTGGGACAGTGAGTTGCGTTGAGCCCTTCGACATCCTTCGTCAATTTGGCCTAGATCGGTTCAGATTTGGATATAGCTGCCATATAGACCGATCCTCCGATTTAGGGTCTTAGGCCCATAAAAGCCACATTTATTATCCGATTCTGCTGAAATTTGGGACAGTGCTTTGTGTTAGGCCCTTCGACATCTTCCGTCAATATGGCTCAGATCGGTTTAGATTTGGATATAGCTGCCATATAGACCGATCCTCCGATTTATGGTCTTAGGCCCATAAAAGCCACATTTATTATCCGATTTTGCTGAAGTTTGGGACAGTGAGTTGTGTTAGGCCCTTCAACATTCTTCGTCAATTTGGCCCAGATCGGTTCAGATTTGGATTTAGCTGCCATATAGACCGATCCTCCGATTTATGGTCTTAGGCGCATAAAAGCCACATTTATCATCCGATTTTGCTGAAATTTGGGACAGTGAGTTGCGTTGAGCCCTTCGACATCCTTCGTCAATTTGGCCCAGATCGGTCCAAATTTGGATATAGCTGCCATATAGACCGATCCTCCGATTTATGGTCTTAGGCCCATAAAAGCCACATTTATTATCCGATTTTGCTGAAATTTGGGACAGTGATTTGCCTGAGGCCCTTCGACATCTTTCTTCTATTTGGCCCTGATCGGTTCAGATTTGGATATAGCTGCCATATAGACCGATCTCTCGATTTAAGGTTTTGGGCCCATAAAAAGCGCATTTATTGTCCGATGTCGCCGAAATTTGGGACAATGACTTGTGTTGGGCCCTTCGATATTTGTCTTCAATTTGGATCGGTCCAGATTTGGATATAGCTGCCATATAGACCGATCTCTCGGTTGAACAATGACTTGTACTTATAAGCATTTGGTCTAAATCGGATGATATCTATAGAGCTGCTATGGGGCATAAGGTATGCATTTTTCACTGGATTTTGACAAAATGTGGTTCACATATATACTCGAGGTGGTGGGTATCCAAAGTTCGGCTCGGCCGAACTTAACGCCTTCTTACTTGTTTATGTGGTATTTATACCCTACACCAACGCTGTGGTACAGGGTATTAAAGATTTGTGCATTTGTGTGCAACTCTAAGAAGGAGAAGAGCTAGATCCATCGATAGGTATACGGATCGGCTTAGAATCACTTCCTGATTCGATTTAGCCGTCTGTCAATCTGTCTGTCTGTCCATGTATTCTTGTAATCAAGGTACAGGTCGCATTTGTTGTCCGATTTCCACAAAATTGTGCATAAGTGACTTTTTTTTTGTCCAAGGACGAACGGTATTTATTTTGAAAAAAATCGGTCCAGATTTAGATATAGCTCCCATATATATCTTTCATCCGGTGTGCCCTTTAAAAGCTGTAGAAGCCACAATTTTGGTCCGATCCTTACAGAATTTGGCACGAAGTGTTTGTTTTAAAGACCCAAAATACTTGCAAAATTTTATTGAAATCGGTTCAGATTTAGATATAGCTCCCATATATAACATTCATCCGATATGCCCTTTTATAGCAGTAGAAGGCATAATTTTGGTCCAATCTTTACCAAATTTAGAATGAAATGTTTCGTGTGACGTCCCAATGTGTGTGCAAAATTTCATCTAAATCGGTTCAGATTTAGATATAGCTCCCATATATAACTTTCGTCCGATTTTACCTATTAAGGCTTTAGAAGGCACAATTTTGATCCCATCTTTACAAAATTTGGCACGAAGTGCTTTTTGTGACGTCCCAATATGCGTGCAAATTTTCATCATAATCGGATCAGATTTATATATAGCTCCCATATATATTTTTCATCCGATATGGTTTTTTAGGGCTGTAGAAGGCACAACTTTGGTCCGATATTTACCAAATTTGGCACGAAGTGCTTTTTGTGACGTCCCCATATGTGTGCAAAGTTTCATAAAAATCAGTTCAGATTTAGATATAGCTCCCATATATTTTTTTCATCCGATATGGCCTTTTAAGGCTGTAGAAGCCACAATTTTGGTCCGATCTTTACAAAATTTGGCATGAGCCTTTTTATTCAACGTCCCCATATGTGTGCAAAGTTTCATAAAAATCGGTCCAAATTTAGATATAGCTCCCATATATATTTTTCATCCGACATGGCCTTTTAAGGCTGTAGAAGCCACAATTTTGGTCCCATCCTTACAAAATATGGCATGGAGCATTTTTTTCAACGTCCTCATATATGTGCAAAGTTTCATAAAAATCGGTCCAGATTAAGATATAGCTCCCATATATATTTTTCATCCGATATGGCCTTTTTAGGCTGTAGAAGCCAAAATTTTGGTCCGATCTTTACAAAATTTTTCATGAGATGGTTTAATTGATATCCCAATGCGTGTGCAAAATTTCATCAAAATCGATTTAGGTAAAACTCCCATATATATCATATATGCGTTTCGACTTTTAAGGCTATAGAAGCCACAATTTTCGTGCCATCCTATGAAAATCGTAGAAGGTATTATTCGATATTTCAATAGGTATGACTAAATTTGGATATAAGTGCTATGTATTAAAAATATACACAAAGTTATTTCTTCCCCCAAAAATCAAATGTTGTTCATGCCATAGAAATGTTTTTGTTTAAGAAAACAATAAAAAAACTGCTAACATTAGCAAGTCATGATATGAGTTCTCGTAAATCCATTTTGCAAGAGCAGCACAGACAATACGAAGGAACTGCTAATCCCACCCATGTCTCTCCGTAACCATGGAGCTGGTTTTGATAGTTGTTGCCAAAGAATTGCTATCGTCAATCCATTGATAAAGTGTAAATTACAGATGTCCGTTTGTCCGTAGCGATGTGTTTTGATTCAATTTGCATACTATAATTTTCTATCCATTTTCGTACATAGGATTCAAAAGGAAAGTACAATTGCCAAGGATATTAGATTGGAAATATTGACCGCAATATTCAGCTTTTCCATAGTTGCGGTTTTTTCCCATACAACTGCTGTACTCGCTGTGTAAATGTCAAGGAAGCGTTGATAGGATAAGGATGAGATTGTGTTAGGTTAGGTTAGGTTGAAAAGAGGCTGCAGATATTAATCCCCCCTATACACCTAACCCAATAATCGTCTTGTTGTGTCCTCTTAATACATAAAGGTATCCTTGAAACAAAAAAAAAAAAAAAAAACTTCAGTAATTCCGTGCTATCAATAAATCTCGAATTGTTATCCATTCCACGCCCCTAAGTTGGTTTAAGTCTAGTATTGTTTCCCCACGTAAGTGCCGGTGTGGGTTAGCCTCGAAAGCCAGACAATGAAATAGAAAATGCTCAAGTGTCTTATCACCATCTGTATTTGAACTACACACTGTCACGTGCCGCATCTATTCTGCATAAGATGGGTCCCACTATGATGAAGATACACTGATCTCCTTCCTACTTCTTTCCAGTGATAACCTCGTTTTTCACGATCCGGATCTCCTCATAGTGGCCCTTATTTCCCCGCCCATGCCAAGTCAACATGTTCTCTGAAGCCGTTGTATTATCCTAACGTTGCACATTTTCTCCATGACAGTAGTGCCCAACATCTATGAGCCTTCCCAGTACGCTCCTGAATGTGACACTTCCAATTCAAGTTTCTGTCCAGACCTTGTCAGATATCGAAATACTTTTATTGAGGTAACGTGTTGCGTTATATTGGCCCACCTTCGTCTTTGTGAACAGACATATATCAGTCTTCTCTGGGCTAACATTGAGACCTGGGGGTCTAGCCCAGTCATATGCCATATGCAGGACCCTTTCAGTCCTTCTGCATGGTGGTTTGGATCCTTACTCCTATTTTATTTATGGTGGTCACCCATAGAAATGGCGATCAAATGCCCCCCTGCGGTGTGTCTTGTGCCACTTTCTCCCTAATATTTATGTCATGGGACACACAGTTTATCCACCTGTTCCTTAGCATGGATAATTTAACTATCCTCTTTAATAACACCTCCACAATCGCATGGCAGCCGGTTGTACGTACCGGATTGACCCGATGGAGTCCTTCATCGGCAAGGGCTGAAGCCTCAGTGTCCAACACACAGCTACAACAACAAAAACATAACAACTCCAGTACCATATCCATTGTGATATGCCAATTGGGGCTGGTCTGGATCATATATGATTAAGGTACCAAAAACTCTTCTACAAGTCACAGTTTCAGTGAAATCGGGCAACAAATCCACTTTTTATGGGATTAAGACCCTGAATTGGAAGATGGGTCTATATGGCAGCTATATCTAAAATATAGTCTGATCCGTACCATGTGCTGGTCGGATGACGGAAGGCTTAACACAAGTCACTGTGTCTAATTCCAGCGAAATCGGGTAAAAAATGCGTCTTTTATGGGTTAAAGACCCTTAATCAGAAGATCCGTCTATATGGTAGCTATATGGAAATATAATCCGATCAGAACCAAATTTAGTCCCATCTGAACCATATTTAAATGCGCCTGTTATGGACTTAAGACCCTAAGATCCGATCTGAATCATATTTAAATGCACCTGTTACGGACTTAAGACCCTAAACCAGCATATCATATGACAGCTGATATGGACCATATTCAGTTCAAATATCGGGGCCCCTAGTACAACTTCCTGTTTGGAATTTCAGCGAAATCGGACAAAAACCTTAAATCGGCATATCGGTCTATATGGCAGCTATATCTAAATATAGTCTGCACTGATTCATATTTGGGTCGAATGTTGGGAGGCTTAGAATAACTCATCATATCAAATTTAAGCGAAATCGGTTAATAATTGTGGCTTTTATGGCCTTCGCTGTCAAATCATCTTTCATTTCCCCTTATTCCGCTATGGCCGGCACCTACACAATGCGAATAGTGCCATCCTCAGAAAAGGCGTTAATTTTCTTCCAAGGCCGTTCATGACCTTACCGTCCTGGTTGTTATTGCCCTAGTGGACAGTTTATAATAGCCTGACATAACTGCCACCTAAACCAACTTCCGATTGGACTGCTTGGGCCCCGGTAGAGCGCAATTATTATTTTGCAAAATTTTACATTCCAACTTCTGTAACGATATTCATGCCAATACAAGCCATTCAATGAATTTGTCATATTCATCGATTCACTGTACAAGGTCTAGTATAAGATTCGTTCAGGCCGAACGAATGCATTTCTACTTGTTTTCGTTGTTTCTTTTCATCGAAAAACTTCATATGCCATTTCCTCCAGCATAGTCATGAAACACTAAACTTCTGTTCAACTTTATTTTTAATTGAACTTTATTTTCATAATACCTTCCTAGGTGTTAATCACCATTTAGAACAACCTACTTTAGAAAGTTTTTTAATAGAGCCAATGTACGTGGAGTTTTTATTGGGAAGCACTCAACATGAAAACTATATTTTCACAGTCAATTAAGCGCTCACCAAGATAAGTGTAGTGTGAGAAATAAATAGAAAATGTTCAAGAATGTAAATTTGGGACGAAGCAAATTCAAACATATTTATACCCACTAACAACCCACAGGAAATTGAACTTCAAGGAAACTCTTGCACTATATACCAGCAAAAAAGAGACATTGGCAAAAGTTGGGGGTTTAGATCGCGTGTCATGCATTTGGTTTATACTGCAGTTGTCAGACCTATAATGCTATATGGTGTTGTGGTCTGGTGGACGGCGCTTCAAACGTCCACCTACTGCTCAATACTTAAGTGCATCGAAAGGATGGCTTGTTTGTGCATCACAGCCGCACTGAGGACGATACAATCTGATGCACTGGTTTTAATGCTACATCCTATGCATCTGCATATTGTGGCTAGACAAATTGCAGCGACCACTGCCGTGAGGTTAAGGGGGCTTTCTCATAGGTCATGATACAAGATCTGATGTTCCAGTCAGTGTGGATTACACCCTACCTGAGCCGCTTTTGTGATAAAAAGTACTTTACCACTATTCCTGAGAGAACCGATGGGACTACGATATCCCATAGAACCAGAAGTTACATAGACTTCTATACGGATGGTTCCAAACTAAACGACCAGGTGGGCTTTGGCGTGTACTCTAAAGATCTAGAACTGGTCATATCGAAAAGGTTACCCGACCACTGAAATGTGCATCAATCGGAGATCGTTGCAATCAAGGAAGTTGCGGAA